>NW_017310851.1:0-479 GCF_000935625.1 Nanorana parkeri | reverse complement strand
GAGAGGCGCACAGCCCACCTGAGAGGCGCACAGCCCACCTGGAGGCATCAGGGCGCCAACCAGAACAGCACAGAGTATGTATTATTTTGTATTGCTGGGATTTGTAGTTCTCTATAGCCGGTCTCCTTCCCTCCCCAGGCGGCCTCTCCTCGCTCTCTCTTCTAAATTCTCCCCCCCAAAAAATAAATTGCCGCTCGCAGAGCTCGATGGTTCGGGTTTCACTTGAAGAAAAGGTGGCGCCCCCGGTGACACCGTGTCATGTGACTGCCATTGTTACCCCGGTGACACCGTGTCATGTGACTGTAATTGTTACCCCGGTGACACCGTGTCATGTGACTGTCATTGTTACCCCGGTGACACCGTGTCATGTGACTGTCATTGTTACCCCGGTGAGTTATCTCTGTGAGTTACAATGTTTCCTCGGCTCGTCTTCATTCGTTACATTGTAAAGTGTTTGTGAAATGAAACAATCCTGTTGA
>NW_017310850.1:12184-12514 GCF_000935625.1 Nanorana parkeri | reverse complement strand
TGTGGCCCCGCCCCCTCCCCGGGACTCACCCCAGCCCAGGACAGCCAGCCTCCCGGTGGTGATGGTGGAGGACACGAAGACCTTGACCACGAGCCGGTAGAGGTTGAAGCCCTCGATGGCCATCCACGTGAAGAGGCAGAGCAGAGAGAAGTGCAGAGCAATGGCGGAGACGCGGCACGCGACCACGTCCCCCAGACCGCCCAGCAACGCGCTGACCACGAAGGCGACATCCAACAGCGCCAGCGCCACCAGCAGGTTCATGTGGATCTGCAGCGTGGGATTCGTCTGACTCTTCCTGAGATACAAAACATACACCTTATGACACGGGGG
>NW_017310850.1:6967-8068 GCF_000935625.1 Nanorana parkeri | reverse complement strand
GGGGGGGTCACATGTGGGTGTATATATGACACGGGGGGTCACATGTGGGTGTATATATGACACGGGGGGTCACATGTGGGTGTATATATGACACGGGGGGTCACATGTGGGTGTATATATGACACGGGGGGTCACATGTGGGTGTATATATGACACGGGGGGTCACATGTGGGTGTATATATGACACGGGGGGTCACATGTGGGTGTATATATGACAGGGGGGGTCACATGTGGGTGTATATATGACACGGGGGGGTCACATGTGGGTGTATATATTACACGGGGGGTCACATGTGGGTGTATATATGACATGGGGGGTCACATGTGGGTGTATATATGACATTGGGACACACGGGTGTGGTGGGATATAAGACACGTGGGGGACACGGATGTGGCGGTACCTGGAACAGCAGATCCACGTGACGGTGAAGACACAGGACAGGGCAGAGATGGCGCACCCGGCGAAGGTGATGGCGGTCAGGGACACGAGGTGGATCTCGGATATCACGTGACTGGAGACTTGCTGCCACGGATGAGAAGATCGGAAAACACATTTACATGAGTTGGGAAATAATAATGACACGTATGTAATAATAAGCCACGTGACGTGTCCGGGTTCCTCCGCTCACCATCAGCACAGCGAAGTAGGTGAGGTGGTCACAGCGACACTCGGTCCAACACTCGGCGGCCACGGTCCTGCACCCGGCCGTACTCCACTCCGCCGCCGTCTCTGCAGGAGACATACAACAGGCTCACACGTGTCATAGTGACCCCCCCCCCTCATCTCATCATCACTGACATGGGCCACGCTGGCATATAACTGGCCCCTCCCCCCAGGACCTTACCCTCCATTACACGGCTTGTGGGGGCCGGCCACTGACAAACATTACAATACACGGGTGATGGGGCATGTTCCACGTCCTCCACCAATACCCAGAATGCCTCTGGTCAGGCAGCATGGAGGGTATATGTGATACGTAGAGACAGAACATGTATGAGCGAAACACGGACAGCCCACTTACCGTCCCAGAACACGCAGATCGGAGACACGGAGTCCTGAGGAAACACAAGAGACACGTTACCATTCTGACCACAAATAAC
>NW_017310850.1:2301-3112 GCF_000935625.1 Nanorana parkeri | reverse complement strand
TACTGACACATGACACGCTCCCCGTGTACTGACACATGACACGCTCCCCGTGTACTGACACATGACACGCTCCCCGTATACCGACACATGACACGCTCCCCGTATACTGACACATGACACGCTCCCCGTATACTGACACATGACACGCTCCCCGTGTACTGACACATGACACGCTCCCCGTGTACCTTCTCCTCCGGCTGTGTGACAGGTCCTCTTTATCTGAAATCCCCGCCACAGTCTCCTCTCAGTTTCATTCTCAGTCACGGCTCCCCGGGGACCCCTCAGCATCCTGACAACCCGAAACTACAAAACTCTGCAAGCCCCGGCCACCAAAACCACCAACAATTTCCATCAGACACAAACACTCCGGGTGACAACAGCAACAAGAAACCCGAACCATCAAACACTCCACACAGAGGGGATACCTGGCACAGGTGATATGGGAGAGAGAGGGGATACCTGGCACAGGTGATATGGGAGTGAGAGGGGATACCTGGTGAGAGAGGGGATACCTGGCACAGGTGATATGGGAGAGAGGGGATACCTGGCACAGGTGATATGGGAGAGAGGGGATACCTGGCACAGGTGATATGGGAGAGAGGGGATACCTGGCACAGGTGATATGGGAGAGAGGGGATACCTCGCACAGGTGATATGGGAGAGAGGGGATACCTAGCACAGGTGATATGGGAGTGAGAGGGGATACCTGGCACAGGTGATATGGGAGTGAGAGGGGATACCTGGCACAAGTGATATGGGAGTGAGAGGGGTACCTGGCACAGGTGATATGGGAGAGAGAGGGGATACCTGG
>NW_017310850.1:0-950 GCF_000935625.1 Nanorana parkeri | reverse complement strand
GGTGATACAGGAGAGAGAGGGGATACCTGGCACAGGTGATACAGGAGTGAGAGGGGATACCTGGCACAGGTGATACAGGAGAGAGAGGGGATACCTGGCACAGGTGATATGGGATGAGGGGTAATTGGTACCTGTATGGGTTCATGTGGAAAGGTAATCACGATCTCTTCTGATAGGTTGGAGACCTCTGTGTCCTGCAGGGTGACCCCGAGCACCTGGTCTCCTAGGATGGAGGTGTTGGTGTCCGTCTGTGTGGACAGAGGTGACATGTATGATACGTGCACAATGTATGTCCAGGTAGGAGAAGGGAGGACAGGTGGAAGACTTACCTGGAAGATGGCGTGGCCCCGGATACGGACAATATGGAGTCTCTTGGTGGTCCCATTCAATTCTTTCTTCATCAGCTGGTTAGGAAGCGTCACCGAGACCCCCAGAGACCCCAGAAGAGACTGAAGCTGAAGAACAATGGGAGGATAGTGAGACAACATGGAGGAGATGGGGGCAGTCTGAGGGGCATGGGGGCAGTCTGGGGGGCATGAGGGCAGTATGGAGGAGATGGGGGCAGTATGCAGGATATGGGGGCTCTATTAAGGAAATTGGGGTGATATGGGGAGGGGCTGACATGAGACTCCCCATCATCAGCAGAATTTGGGGTAATTTGGGGAACTGCCACCCTCAATGTTCATACTCACCACATCAATGGAGTCCAGGTTATACACGGCGGCCTGCAGTGACCCCGCCCCGAAGTGGTGACTCCCATCAATCTGCACCGTGGACAGAGCTCTATCAATCCAGTTTCGCAGCCTAAAACAATACAGGGGCATGTTTATAGGGAGGCCCCTCCCACCAACGCTACAGGACACGCCTCCATATAATAACTCCAGGAACAAGAATGGAAGAGGAGAGGAATACCCGGAACACCAACCACCCGGCCTGAACTGTGGCCATGC
>NW_017310849.1:12322-12522 GCF_000935625.1 Nanorana parkeri | reverse complement strand
GGAGGGGGGAAATCCCTGCGGGGAGCGGTGACTGACAGTCAGTGCTCTCTCTAGGGAGATGATCGGGAAGTGAGCGAGTAACAGTATGTGTTCACTCACGTCCCGAACAATAGAGCCGACGTGTGACAGTTTCATTGTCACGCGTCGACTCTAATTATAAGGATGAGTGAAAATCACTCACCTCATAGTTCTCCTCTAAG
>NW_017310849.1:9802-10613 GCF_000935625.1 Nanorana parkeri | reverse complement strand
TTGGCACCCACCCAACTCTAAGGGTATTATTCGGTCAGGAGATGGGCACACTGGATTTTGGTAATATAAAGATAAGGACTCATTATGGATTGATGCTACTATTCAGTTTTGGCACAATCCTGGATGACAGTATGTAGGATTCCAAAGGGGGAAAGAAAAGTCTTACATCCACATTGGCATATATGTTATAATCCACATTGGAGGCACAGTAGCCAGGCTAGGTTGGGTGGAACTTTTTTTGCCCACTTCTCCTTCCAGTCCATTCTCTGGGAGTGAACAGTTGTTTGGTGGTCTTTTCCTGCCACTAAAAAGACTCAGGAATGAGTCCTTTCACTCGGCATATTTCTTCAATTCTATGGTCAACCGGGCACCTTAGATTGTCACTTGCTGGTATCTTGCACCTTTTGTGATGCCTCTTCCTCAACCTCCCCAATGCATCAAACTGAAGGCAATTGCTTGGTCCCTCTGTCCACAGATGCTTGTTGTTTGCCTTTTCCTCACTCTTGTTCCTAGAGTCAACAGAATGGCTGTTATAGTCCAGTAGCTGAGGAAATGGGGGCGTAGGGAGCATTTAGTAATCTAAAAGGGAATTGCACTGGCTCTTCAGTTTTATTTCAACTGCCTTCTTGCCTCCAATTCTCTCATTCACACTTTTACTTTTATCTGTCTTGTCTCTGGTAAGATGACCGCTGGCTGCTTGAAACTTTAATTCAATCTTATAAGTTCTCTTGGATTCCCTTTTTTAGACCTACTTTTGCTCCCCATCTGCTTTGTAAAGCAGCCACCGCTCCAAGCTCGCTCCCATGATGGA
>NW_017310849.1:4737-5810 GCF_000935625.1 Nanorana parkeri | reverse complement strand
AAAAAAAACAGCTTCCTGTGTATCATAGATAAGCATGCACACAGAGGCTAACACTGCACTACAGTGCCATCTACAGCTCAAAAAGTCAGTAATACAATCAGGTCACATCAGCATATGCTGCTGTATTTCCAACAAAAACCGGGTGAGAAAATGTGAGTATGACAAGGATTATATAAAGACATGGGGCAACCTGGGATAGAATCCAGAAATAAGATCTGCGGTACATTTAGCGTACAGCAGGGAATGGTGGATATGGAAAGCATGCACGTAGAGTAGGAGAGGATTAAGCAGAACCTGTGCCTAATCTCGTACACTGCACCTATATGCTTAGTCCTTGTACCCACAAGGACTCATGGAAGGCCACTTCAGAATAGTCCAATGTTTGGTTTTTAGCCACCCTTGAGTGCTTCCAGTTATTTATCCTTTGGAAGGACCCCTTTTGCTCTAGAATTCCTTGATAGTCTTGAGATTTTATTGTGTCCTGCACAGAATGAAGCCCCTGTACCCCATCCCAGATGCTGGTAAGCAGTCTCAAAACATGCCCAAGCCTCCTCCATGTTTCACAGTATGTAGTGTTCTTTCCTTTAAAAGCTTCATTTTTTTTTAAATCTATGGAATATAGAGCTGAGGTAACTTGTCAAAAAGCTCCAGTTCTGTCTAAGCTCTCAAAAGGTAATTCTCCAAGAAGCATCGTGACTTGTCAATGTGCATTTTAGGGAATCCCAGTCTGGAATTGTATGTCTTTCTTTCAACACTGGAGTGTTGCCGGATGGTGAGAATAGATATTGATGTACCTTGACCTTGGAGTTGAGCTTGTATCTCTTTAGAAGTTATCCTTTGCTCTTTGTCTTTCATGTGCACTATCCTTCTATACAATTTGGAGGATTGTCTTCTTCCAGCCACGTCCAAGTAGGTTGCTTACACTTCCATGGACCTTAAACGTCTTAATATTTGTAACTGTAGCCATAGGAACAGCAAGCTGCTTGGAGATGGTTTCATAGCCTTTATCTTTGACATGCTGGTTTATAAATTTTTTTCTGATCTCCTCAGACAACTCTCTCCTTTGCTTTCTC
>NW_017310849.1:0-1416 GCF_000935625.1 Nanorana parkeri | reverse complement strand
TCTGACCGGCAGTGCCACGAGGGAGCATGGAGCTGGCTTCCTGGTCAATCAGGAAGCAGGCTGCCCCGCCGTGTCGCGAGGCAGCATGAAGGATGCCGGCATCGGTACTTGGTATTGGCGAGTACCGATAAAAAAAGAAAATCGGATCGGTACTCGATACAGAGAAGCCGGTTTTGGTGCGTCCCTAATCTATACTCTTCACAGGTCACTTGTCATGTTTTAGTATATTAACATGCCTCCATGGACAAATATCTGTGGACTACCAACCCAAGCACCTACAACCCCACCTTACCACAGGGATCTCCTCCCCACATCCAACCCTAATTTGATGAAGAACAGCAACACTATTCTCCGAGAATGAGGACTTACCATACCCTCCACAGACTTGACATCGCTCCCCGCAGCACAGATTGATGACCACACATACTGTACTTCCTTTGCCTACCAAGCACCCACAAAATCCAGACATCTTACGTCTCCAGGCCCATTAATCCCAACCCCACCTGCACTGCTGAAAACCTGAAACTCACTATGATGAGTATTACGCACATGCAAATTTATTTCACACTCATTGTTCCACCATATTCACAGTTCATTTATTGATATCACACACCAACTGATAGACTAAGTATTTTGTATCCATTTATTATATAATGGCATGTGAAGGCTTTTAAAATCCATACTTTTTGATCTTTGGCAGTCTCATACACTCCATTTGTTTCCTTCTGTATTTCCACCATTCAACGAACTGACACACATTTACTAGAATTTATTTAAAAGTATGTAATGGGTGGTAATATGACTGAAAGCAGCCAGCTGTACATTCACAGAACTACTGGTAGATACAATTACAAATTCAACAGAACTATTATGGATGCAACTAATCTTATGCAGGCACTCACATCAAGGGTTGCTAAGACTCGTACTCTCTTTTAGTGGAATGATTTGCTGAGGTGTCTGACCACAGTCCATGGTGATGACTTTGGGAACTCTGCCTTTCATTTTGATGAATCTTTGAAGCATCTAAAAATGGAGGAAGGGAAGCTCTTTGGGGGTTTGGTGTGTTCATGATGTAGCTACTTAACGTGCTCAGCGCTGCTGAAATTTCAGAAAGTTTCTGTAAAGACCGTTGCTCCACCGCTAGGACCTTCTTATTCAGACGAGTGTGATCCCGGTGCATTTGCTTAAGCATGTGGTCCATCTTGTAACAAGGTGATCGGCATGATCTGAAGGATTTGTCTACCGGCCCTTTCAAAAGAAAAATTACAGATGAACCATACATGAGTGGATAACTAAAGTCTTAGTTATCAGGAGGTAAATTTAAAAGGAGGTAAATTTAAAAATGCATTCAAGTACATCAACTATTAACACTGTACCTTATTTGTGCATCACTCAGTTGTAGATCCTCAAATCATC
>NW_017310848.1:10178-11340 GCF_000935625.1 Nanorana parkeri | reverse complement strand
TATAGGTTGTGGGTGCGGTGGGGTTCTACAATCCCATGTCACTTTGTGACATTTCAATAAAGTAAACAAAACAAAAAGATATATAATCTGTGCCTTGTGTTGTAAAAACGCAAGGCACCGCCAGTCCACACTTGAAAATTACCATTTCAGCATGCGGGCTGGTGTGAACTAAAAGCGTATACCAAGGAGGAATAAAACCACAAGTACACTTTCTTTCATTAAAGGAGATTATAAAGAGCCTTCATTTGTAAAAAAAAACTTTAGAGAATCTACATTTGCAGTAACATTTTAGTTTGGGGCTCATTCACATAGATCATATTTTATTTGCTAAAGCACTGAGTATCATAAATAATTGTCATGTTCTTTTGTTCTAGAAAATGTGTTATCCTTTGTTTTATCTCAGTGCTGTCAATCCTCTGCAACCCCTTTGCAGCAACTTGCTCTCTACTTTCATGCATTCCAACGTTGGTTGCATGTCATTCCTCAAGATCAATTTACTGATAGTGACATTGACAGAACATGCCTGGGCAATGTGCATCAGCGCAGGTGCTTAACATGTGACAGGGGTGACAACACAGGAGCACCGTTGGAAGACAGACGTGTTTTCATCCTATAATATGAAGTGATAAAACAAGGATCTTCATGGCAGGATTACCTTATATTAATAAAATGAAAGCTGTATTTTACAGAGATCAAAAATAACTTTTGAAATTACATTAAAGGTTTTATGAAATGTTAGTGATTGGGTATATATACTTTAATAGCAGTCATTTAGGAAACATTTGAGAAACATTTTAAGCACTTCCCAAATGCCATCCATAATCTTGAAAATGCAAGCAAATGTGTTAGCACACATTCGTGTTTAGGACAAGTGCTTACATTGCTTAGCTTCTCTTTGCTTTCATTTGGAGGCTTCAAGCAACATTCAGTAGGTGTTGAAACCTGTTGGCCTCTTCCTCCTCCTCTTCTGCAAATCTCACCACGGCCCTGCAAGCTGGCAATGAGAAGTCTGCAGAATTATTTCATCACACAATCCCTGACTTGTGGCAGGGGAATATTCTTGGTCATGCAAAAGCATTCCTGTTTTTTTATATTGAGGATGAGGAAGACAGCGCCAGGACCAGTGGCATCACAAGGGGGGTGCGGAGGGTGCGGCCCGCAC
>NW_017310848.1:0-1437 GCF_000935625.1 Nanorana parkeri | reverse complement strand
AGTGGCATCACAAGGGGGGTGCGGAGGGTGCGGCCCGCACCGGGTGACGCCATCAGAGGGGGGGTGACTGACAGTCATTTTGGTGTCCCCTCCTCTGAAAAGTCAGGTGCACGAGATAGGAGCGGCATACCTTATCTCATCAGATGAACGTCCCCTCCTCTCTGAAGTGCATGCAACGTCATTACGGGTGTGTGCAATGACATTATGTGTAACATAATGACGTGTGCACCAGGTGACACCAAGCCTGGTAACGCCCCTGGCCAGGACTACAGATAGAGGAGATCCCAGGCATGGAGCAGCAGGAGGCAGTAATGTTCTTGCAGCCAGAACTTACTGCTAAGTGGGCACAGTGATGAGGAGTAGGTGGATGATAAGGTAACAGACCAATTACATGTGTCACCAACTGGAGAGGAGGAAACTTCAGAGGGAGAGGCAGAACAGCAGAGAGAGGGGATTTTGTCATGTAGCAGCTTGCAGATGAGGAGGGAGCAGCCATCTTAATCTAGGCTTTTAAAAAATATTTTCAGACCATGCAGTGGTTCATCTTGTGGTCTGCAGTGTTAGCATATCAGTCATCGTAAGAGAACCAGTCACAAAGGTACCACATGTTTGAGGAGACACATAAGTCTACACTCAGTGCAAATCCCCCCTCCCCAAAGGATTCATCTGCTGCATCTGCTGCAACATGTAGAGCTGCTAGTGACAGGAAGGAAAGTCTCACAAGGGATTTTAGTGGCTTAGGATAGACCATGGTAAGTGGGGAAGAGGGTCATGAGGCCATGCAGAGTAGGGTGAAGCGAAAGCTTGAACCTCATCAGAATTGTCCTACTTCCACCGCACCATCTTCGGCAGAATCCATCCCAAGAGAGGTGTCTCTTCCCCAGCTGCTGGAGAGGAAGAAAAAAATGTCCCTAAATCACCCTTATGCTCATTGTCATGTTCCAGCTTGTTGCAAATGTATGGTCAGGCCTGTGCTAATCCACAGCGGCAGGTACCCAACCACCATATTTTTACTCAGAAACCCATCCCTGCCCTCAATCAGCATATGGAAAGTATTGGGTCTGTGTCGCTAGACCACGCTGTCAGTGGCAGGGCACACATGGCCATTAATATCTTGTCTAGCAAGCATGGCCAGGGATGTTACATATGCTTCATGTTACTGTCCTGAAATACCGCATACAGCGTAAAGGCATCTCTCAAGCATGTAATTTAAAGGCATGTAGTTTCGCAATGACACCCTTGAAGTTGGAAAAAAAAAGGAAGACCCCATTTCCACTGTACGGAATACTTTTTTTTTTGCTTTGGTCATTGTCCACCATGGCAGTGCCCAGCTCCCCATGAACATTTTGGACAAGAGCTTGCCCTATTAGCTTTGTGCAGAATTTAGTATCAAGATTCACCCCCTAGACTTCAGTGCGGTTTGATGCTAAGTTCGGG
>NW_017310847.1:0-12541 GCF_000935625.1 Nanorana parkeri | reverse complement strand
CCCGGCCGAAAATCCAAACTGCGCATGCGCCCGCCCCAAGAGCCTGAGCAGTTTCGGATTTTTGGACGGGAGCGAGCGGCAAAGACGGGGTAAGTTTAAACCGTGTTAAAGCGTTTTTTTTTCTTCTTCAACTTTTTGCATATATCTACTGCGTGCTCCCCTCATATATATGCAAAAAAGCCAGAGGGTTTAATAACCCTTTAATAGTCACCTGATCCCTGGAACGACCGACAAGCGCAGCGTCCCGACTCTCACGCTGCCATTATATGCATACGGAGCGTGCGGGTTACTATTTAAACTTTACTATTTAAATCGTTTAAAACGTTGTCATGTTTTCTGCCTTGAGGAAGGGACCCTGCGCGGCCCAGAAGCGTCGGTTCTTTTGATTTCTATGACGCCTCTGTCCAATAAAAGGACAAATTTGCTTTCATTACTGGGTGCTGGTGATTCCATGTTCTTTCTGTGTCTGCACAACGCCATCCGTGAACCAATATCACTGCGAGCACCATCCTTTCTTACCTGGCCGGGACTGTTGTGAGGTGTGCGGAGGGTTCCCCCAACGACCTACATCTATTACTATTTAAACCGGTGAGCTGCATCGCTCCCGCTACACTAATAGCGTATCTTTCCAGAAGCTGCACACCGCACCGGTTTAAATAGTAAGCCGCACGCTCTGTAATGACAGCGTGAGAGCCGGGACGCTGTGCTTCTCGGTGAATCAGATCAGGTGAGTATTAAAAAAAAAGTTTTATTTTATGTTTCTCTACAGTGCCTGTTTAAGTGGCCGCTTCTGCCTGATCGCGGGGCCTCCAGAGGACCCCCTTCAGGAACAATGGAGAACTCTTACACGCATGCGCATAACACGGACTTCCCATAGGAAAACGCGCCAAATGGCGCACCGGAAGTGACGCGATTAATCGTTCCACTTCCCTATTTAAACCTGGCCTATACTTCCATGGATTGCTGGATTGTCTTCAGCCCCTCCCCGTAATTCAGTATCCTGTGTTTACCTGTCCCTGTGAACTGCCTGTCTCCTGGATTTTGGACCCGATACCTTGCCTCGACTACTCTTGCTCAATGCCTGCCACTGACCTTGGACTGATTACTAGACTTGTCTCTGCCTCATCCCTCTGTACCGTCTACGCTCTCCTGGTTTGACCTCGGCTTGCTTTGACCCTGATTTCTGGATTACCCCAGCTCAGCCACAGAAGCAACCTTCTGCTTGCACGGTTTCAACACCACTGGCACCCGTGCCACTCGCTGTCCGCCAGGTCTCTATCTCCACCTCCAGAGGCCTCAGGACACGAGGTGCAAGGGAAGCCTCCTCACGTGGTCAGTCTCCCCATCAGGTACGTGAGAAGTGCCCAGTATTCTCCAGTGCAGTTTGTGTAAAAGATCTCCTTTAATCCGCTTTCCAAACACTTCCAGTTTATTATCCACCTCTGTGCTTCCAACTGTGCTTCACTCTCAATAGAAAAGCTCCTCACCCCCTTAGGTGAAACTTATCTATTATAACTCATGCCAAATTCACCTGTGTTATGAAGGGAAACATCACATTTTCCTTATTTCCTCCATGGCAATGTAGAGATGATAAAGCGTATGATTCAGCTATTGGTATTCTGCATTGATGTATAATGATAATACAGCAATGCAGAATAGCACCAACTATGCAGGACTACATGTCCCAGCAATACATTATATTATTGAGTAGTGATGCACCAGTGCCAATACTGGGCATTTTCACGAGTACACGTGAAAATGCCCCGGTACTAGGCGCAGGCAAAATTACCATGGTCGCAGCGGTCTCACTTGTGACTGGGCCCTGGTGTTCCTTCAGTTTCTGACCGCACTGGAACGCAGGCATTGATTTGCCACGCATTCCGATGCAGCCCCTACCACTCCAGAACGCAGTGAGTCGGCTGGGAGGTGATCCAGTGCGTTCCAGCACCAAATCGGGCCGGGATTGTCAGAGACCAGGAGCTGGGCAGCAGGCACAGGATCGTCAGAGACCATCAGCTGGGCAGCAGGCACGGGATCGTCACAAACAGGAACAGGAACCAGAGCAGGCTGAGCTGGAATTAGCCCTGAGTATCCCAGACGATCATCCACAGCCTCATCCTCAGAGCAGTCACTGCAATCCTCCTCCTCTGAACAATCAGTCCATTCCTCAAGATCCTCCACGTCCGGCTGAGATGTAGCCAGGAGACGTGAAGATTCTTGCTGGGTGGCCTTGGGAACAGACGCAGCCGAGTGGCAGACTGGAGCTGACGCTGGGGGAAAACCAGGAGTTGGTTTGATTATGAGTAGCAGGAGTCACTGCGGTAGTCCTGGGCAACCTGGTTAAACCAGATCGGGACCTGGAGTGGGGACTAGCCTGTATGGACCATAGGCCAGACCACGTCTGGAGCAGGGGTTGGGCAAAGGTATCTGCACAAACCCCATGGTCAACAAGGAGCTGCACTGCATGGAAACATTCCAACAAAGTATCCCGAGAACATGCAGAGTAATGCTCAAAAAACTCCTCTGGATCATCCTCTAATAGCCACACTAGCGACTCAACCTGCGGCAGGGTAAATGGAGGGGAAAAGTCATCACCCTTATCACCACTCAGAGCAAGTTCTGTCCGAATCTGGATTAGGGGTTGGATATCCCAAAATGGACAGCCAGTTGTATCCATAAAACGGTGAGCGCTGCGGACATATTCCAATAGCTCTGCTCTGGGGGAGCGCTGGAATAATTGTCGGCAGCGCTGCGGTGCCTCGGATGCTAAACGCACATAACCATGCATGCTCTCGAGATCCATTTTGACACTGGAATACCTCAGAAAGCAAGCAGGTCCCCGTGTGGTCGATTTGGCCGTTACGTGGGCTCAGTATTCTGTCAGGGATACCGGCACAGGTGACCCCACACCTGCGCAGGTACCCACACAGGCAGACCAAACACGTGTGACCACACAGGACAAGGCAGAATGTATGATATACCGTTTTAATATGCCAACCAGAATAATACAAACAGAACAAGGATTAGCAACCAACTACATCTAAACAACACCACATGCAAGAATAAACAGGCAAGCACACCCAGGGAGCAAAGCAAAACACCAGGGGAACTAAGGGACCAAAGGTCAGGGTACAAGGAGCTAACAGGACTCAGGAACATAAGCAGGTCACGGACAACAAGCAGGGAACATACACAGGATACAGGATACAGGACTCAGGAACAGAAACAGGTTTACAGGACTGGAGACTCAGGCGAAACAGGAAACAATACTGAGCCACAGACCTTACTGCAGGGAGGGCTTAAGTAACTTCCCAGGGAGCACCAGGTGGTGGATGATTGGTGGCAGCTGGGAGACACCTGCAGGTGAGCACTGGAGTTGCAGTTTCCAGCACCACCCAGTGGAGGTCTGGTACCTAGCAGTTACTGGCTGCCTAGAGACCCCTGGAGGTGACTACGGAAACTGTAGGGCTTAGCTCCAGCGCCACCTGGAGGCGCTCTGGATCCTGACACCCGGGGAAGTTATAGGACACAAGTCACAAGTGACCAGAGTGCCAATTACCAACATGCTGCGAGTGTGAGGACCCCCGCGATTGATACAGGTAAGTTGAGATTTGTGACATGGAATGTTCATCTTGTCAGAAAAGGAAACCTCTGATCCTTTCAGTGCAAACACAATCCTAAGAAAAGGAAATGGAATCCTATTTGTGGAGACCACGGACAGAGTGGAGCCACCGTCCCTGGTGTTGTGTGCTATTGAATCAGCCGCCCGAGTCTACCCCGACAGACCGGTGGCCTTCTTCATGAAAGGACTGGAGGACATCATCACAGAAGAAGACGAGAAGAGAGCTAAAGAACGATTTCCATCCCTGTCACCTTTCGGCAACGTTTACCCCTTCCCTCTCAGAATGGACCAATTGTTTAATAACACGCCGATTAAGTCTTGGTCTGATAAGGTACATTAGAGACTAAGTGGGGTACCATTGGGGGAGAAGATTTGGGTGCTTGTAGATGGAAAGCTGGATAATATTACTGCTAAAAGGGCTCATCAATCTCATAGTTGTATTAAAGTAAACGCATCCTGAGGAAGATACAATGGCTTCTAGAGATGAGAGAAATAGAGAGTCTTCAGTTCTCTAAAGTTCTGTTGAAAATTGTGAGATTTTTGTAAAAATACATTTGAGCGAACGGGGAAAGTTTGAATTTGGTTTAAGTTAGTGGTTTCTAAGGGCACAATGGGCTTCAAAATAGCTCCTGAGGGTTACAGAAGCCTCTTTCAACTCTCATAGACATGTTTTTGTGCTAAAAATAACTTCTTATTAGCTCTTATTAAATTTTTTTTCAAAGGAGCACTGAGTAGAAAAACTTCCCAAAATGCATAACCAAAATCTTGAATTTGGAACGTTTGAATTTGGTTGAAGTTAGTGGTTTCTAAGGGGGCAATGGGCTTCAAAATAGCTCCTGAGGGTTATAGAAGCCTCTTTTCATGACGTTTAAGTTTGAAAGGAACACCATGTGGAAAAACTTCCCAAAATGCATAACAGAAATCTCTAACTAGAATAAAAACAGAAGACTGAAGCAATTGAATGAGGGAACTGAGAATTTTCAATTGAAAAATGTAATGAAACAAAATCACTCCCTTAGTGGCTCTGAAAATGATCATTTTTGATTATCTTAAATACTTTCTAAGTCACTGATTTGGGACAAATATGCAGATCAGGAAAGTCAGATGTCCCTTTCTACAATTTTTTTTCCAAGGTAATGACTCAACATATTGAAGCTAAGAGGTCAGCTTGACATCAAAGCAAAGAGCGTGTACAAGAACAATGGAAAGTTCCATGTTTATATCAAAGTAACAGGTATTGTTTAAGAAATACAAGCTCCTTGAGGGTTGTGAGCTCGATGTCTATAAAATTCCAAAGAGGAAACTCAATCATCATGTGATAGAATTAATGAGAGAAATTATTTTTATACATCTCCTTCTTTCCACGCGGCACAATTGGCATTTCCCCTCTGCAGGTTAGGTGAGTCTGCGTTACCTCCGTTCCTTATCATTGCCGAGAACATTCACCTTGTGTTCCTATTTAGAAGTCTATCTTGTTTCTTCTACTGATTATTATTATTATGATTATCCAGGATTTATATAGCGCCAACAGTTTGTGCAGCGCATTACAATATAAGGAAGACATTAAAATCACAATACAATTAAAGACAAGATGGTAAGGAGGGCCCCGCCCCTGAGGGCTTACAATCTACTGATGACCTATATTAGATTAGTGTTCCCCTGTGCTAGCTTCTTGTACATGCAATGTTCAGTCTGCTGTACACTGGACAATTCTGATGTATGAGGAGTATTGTGAAGGATGTTTAACTGAAGTCAGGGAGGCTGAAGCAGCAGACTCCGTCCCTGGGATCTAGTGACTCAAAGGACTGGTCTTTTGCACTGATGGTCCCGGGGCTGGAGAGGAGAGGTGCAAACAAGTTCACATAAAGTAAGTTTAGTGTTAGGTTACAGGGAGGAATAATGTGCAGGTTAGTGTGAGGGCTACTGCTAGGTTTACAGGATTGGTTAGTGTTGGGGTTAAAAGGAGGGCTGGTGTTAGGGTTACAGGGAGATGTAGTGTGAGATGTACAGGGAGGGTTACAGTGAATGTAAGTGTGAGGACGACTGTTAGGAATACAGTGATAGTGTAGAATTTAGTGTAATGGAAGTGCTGGAGTTTTTGGAAGGTTAGTGTTAGGGTTTCAAGAAATATTAGTGTTAGGATTAAGGGGAGGGTTAGTGTTGGGGTTACAGGGGGGGTTAGTGTTGGGGTTACATGAAGGGTTAGTGTTAGGGTTACATGAAGGGTTAGTGTTAAGTTTACAGGGAGGGTTATTGTTTTGATTACAGGGAGGGTCAGTGTTGGGGTTACAGGGAGGGTCAGTGTTAGGGTTACATGGAGGGTTAGTGTTGGGGTTACAGGGAGGGTCATTGTTGGGGTTACAGGAAGGGTTAGTGTTAGGGTTACTGGGAGGGTTAGTGTTGGGGTTACAGGGAGGTTTAGTGTTGGGGTTACAGGGAGGTTTAGTGTTAGGGTTACAGGGAGGGTTAGTGTTGGGGTTACAGGGAGGTTTAGTGTTGGGGTTACAGGGAGGGTCAGTGTTAGGGTTACAGATAGGGTCATTATTGGGATAAACAAAGACACACAGGAGGACTGACTACATAGTATAGAGAGTCCAAGGGTTAACTACAGATCGGGACTGACCAAAATTGGGATATGGTAGAATTTTTTTTTATTTGTATACAAAATGACCACAGCCAACACCTTATTGTCAACACATTAAAAACAGTGAAACAAAAACACTGACTGTAATTCAAGTAATCGTTTGATCGGATATTAGGACCCTGTTATGATGCACATAGATATCAAGACCACAAAAAAACAACTTTCAATTAGGCTCCAGATAAAGGGGATTAACCCTGTTGAGGCTAAATATCACATAAATCTGAAAGTATGTGCTAAATCCCACAAGATGCCACCTATTTTCATTAGTATATGTCTGAATTCCACAAAGAAATGCTAGATAGTAGCTCCTTTGGTGGATAGAGTCCCAAAATGCGGGAGTTAGATACTTTGTAGTTTAGAGCAAAGTATATTGTTTCCGAGCTGTCAGAAGGGCTCCTTTTAAACTCAGTGTCCCGGATCAAGGTGACTTTTTCCAAAGCAGATTAAACAGATGCTAACTGTAAACAATACATGGATCTGATTATGGACAGTGACACCTAGATTGGTGTGAGTGGATCGTGGCATAGAAGTCTTCCCATTAATGGTATTGCACCGGGGTTTTAATTTCAGTATAGAGGGAACGCCGATTCCA
Source organism: Nanorana parkeri (assembly GCF_000935625.1). NCBI lineage: Eukaryota > Metazoa > Chordata > Amphibia > Anura > Dicroglossidae > Nanorana > Nanorana parkeri. Next base: position 5,683 of record NW_017310847.1, on the reverse strand, counting down.
CTATTCTGTACAGAGTAGATTTAAATGTCCTACTCACGTGACGAAATCGTCTGTTTTATGGGTGTCCTCTTTAGATCCTTTCGATGATAAGATGATTTTACTCTTTGGAATAAAGTCAACGATCTAGATACTAATACTAATGAAAATAGGTGGCATCTTGTGGGATTTAGCACATACTTTCAGATTTATGTGATATTTAGCCTCCACAGGGTTAATCCCCTTTATCTGGAGCCTAATTGAAAGCTGTTTTTTTGTGGTCTTGATATCTATGTGCATAATAACAGGGTCCTAATATCTGATCAAACAATTACTTGAATTACAGTCAGTATTTTTGTTTCACTGTTTTTAATGTGTTGACAATAAGGTGTTGGCTGTGGTCATTTTGTATACAAATAAAATACATTTCTTGGTCACGGTCAGTCCCGATCTGTAGTTAACCCTTGTACTCTCTATACTATGTAGTCAGTCCTCCTGTGTGTTTTTGTTTATGCCATTTGCCGGTTACCGATGTGGTAGACTGACCTCTAAAAAAGGGTAATTACCAGAGCTTTGAATCACCAGGAGTAAAACAATTCCAATTTTTAGGGTCATTGTTATGGTTACTGGGAGGGTTAGTGTTGGGGTTACAGGGAGGGTTGGTGTTAGGGTTACAGGGAGGGTTTGTGTTAGGGTTACAGGGAGGGTTAGTGTTGGGGTTACAGGGAGGGTTAGTGTTAGGGTTACAGGGAGGGTTAGCGTTGAGGTTACAGGGAGGGTTAGTGTTAGGATTACAGTGAGGGTTAGTGTTGGGGTTACAGGGAGGGTTAATGTTGGGGTCACAAGGAGGTTTAGTGTTAGGGTTACAAGGAGGGTCAGTGTTAGGGTTACAGGGAGGGTTAGTGTTAGGGTTACAGGGAGGGTTAGTGTTAGGGTTACAGGAAGGGTTAGTGTTACTGGGAGGTTTAGTGTTGGAGTTACAGGGAGTGTTGGTGTTAGGATTACAGGGAGGGTTTGTGTTAGGGTTAAAGGGAGGGTTAGTGTTGGGGTTACAGGGAGGGTTACAGTGTTAGGGTTACAGAGATGGTTAGTGTTGGGGTTACAGGGAGGGTTTGTGTTAGGGTTACAGTAAGGGTTAGTGTTGTGGTTACAGGGAGGGTTAGTGTTGGGGTTACAGGGAGGGTTAGTGTTAGGATTACAGGGAGGGTTAGTGTTGGGGTAACAGGGAAGGTTGGTGTTGGGGTTACAGGGAGGGTTAGTGTTGGGGTCACAGGGAGGGTTAGTGTTGGGGTCACAGGGAGGTTTAGTGTTAGGGTTACAGGGAGGGTCAGTGTTAGTGTTACATGAAGGGTTAGTGTTAGGGTTACTGGGAGGCTTAGTGTTGAGGTTAAAGGTAGACATGTGCGATTAGTTTCATTACGAATCGAAATTCGTACTAATTTTACTGAAATTCGTAAATTCGGAAGCATCCGAAATCCAAATGGCAGTTTCCGAATTATATCCGAAATACGAAATTCCGTTAACGAATTTTGGATCCAAATTTCTTTGAAACAGGAACTAATATTACCCCTGTAAAATGTAAATGAGGTTGAACAACATGACAAGATTTGTTTTTAATCCGAAATACGGATCCGCTGCTGCTCAGTCGCATTACAATGCACAGGCAGGAAATACGAAATTCCGTTGACGTATTTTCGTTCCGTTTTTACAGGGAGGGTTAGTGTTGGGGTTACAGGGAGGGTTAGTGTTGGGGTTACAGGGAGGGTTAGTGTTAGGGTTACAGGGAGGGTTAGCGTTGAGGTTACAGGGAGGGTTAGTGTTAGGATTACAGTGAGGGTTAGTGTTGGGGTTACAGGGAGGGTTAATGTTGGGGTCACAAGGAGGTTTAGTGTTAGGGTTACAAGGAGGGTCAGTGTTAGGGTTACAGGGAGGGTTAGTGTTAGGGTTACAGGGAGGGTTAGTGTTAGGGTTACAGGAAGGGTTAGTGTTACTGGGAGGTTTAGTGTTGGAGTTACAGGGAGTGTTGGTGTTAGGATTACAGGGAGGGTTTGTGTTAGGGTTAAAGGGAGGGTTAGTGTTGGGGTTACAGGGAGGGTTACAGTGTTAGGGTTACAGAGATGGTTAGTGTTGGGGTTACAGGGAGGGTTTGTGTTAGGGTTACAGTAAGGGTTAGTGTTGTGGTTACAGGGAGGGTTAGTGTTGGGGTTACAGGGAGGGTTAGTGTTAGGATTACAGGGAGGGTTAGTGTTGGGGTAACAGGGAAGGTTGGTGTTGGGGTTACAGGGAGGGTTAGTGTTGGGGTCACAGGGAGGGTTAGTGTTGGGGTCACAGGGAGGTTTAGTGTTAGGGTTACAGGGAGGGTCAGTGTTAGTGTTACATGAAGGGTTAGTGTTAGGGTTACTGGGAGGCTTAGTGTTGAGGTTAAAGGTAGACATGTGCGATTAGTTTCATTACGAATCGAAATTCGTACTAATTTTACTGAAATTCGTAAATTCGGAAGCATCCGAAATCCAAATGGCAGTTTCCGAATTATATCCGAAATACGAAATTCCGTTAACGAATTTTGGATCCAAATTTCTTTGAAACAGGAACTAATATTACCCCTGTAAAATGTAAATGAGGTTGAACAACATGACAAGATTTGTTTTTAATCCGAAATACGGATCCGCTGCTGCTCAGTCGCATTACAATGCACAGGCAGGAAATACGAAATTCCGTTGACGTATTTTCGTTCCGTTACGAACATTCGTTATATTGAAGTTAAAAAGCAAAGTACATTTATATTGGAGTTGATGGTAGTTTCTTTTAATCCGAAATTCGGATACGGAATCCGTTAAAGGAATTCGTATTTCGGATAAAAAAACAACTACCGCATCGACTCCAATATTAACAAAGGTATTTTTGCTTTTTAACTTCATCATAACGAATGTTCGTAAAGTTACGAAAATGTGCCGAAACTAACGAAAATACGCATTTCGTACGAATCCGAATTGAGTTTCGGACACAAATTACGAAATACGAAATAACGGATGTTCCGAAATGGAACGAAACGAAACGGAACTAATTTTTGGACAGCGCACAAGTCTAGGTAAAGGGAGTGTTGATGTTAGGAATACAGAGAGGGTTTGTGTTGGGGTTACAGGGAGGGTTAGTGTTAGGGTTACAGAGATGGTTAGTGTTGGGGTTACAGGGAGCTTGGTGTTAGGATTACAGGGAGGGTTTGTGTTAGGGTTACAGGGAGGGTTAGTGTTGGGGTTACAGGGAAGGTTAGTGTTAGGGTTACAGAGAGGGTTAGCGTTTGGGTTACAGGGAGGGAGGATAGTGTTAGGGTTACAGGGAGGGTAAGTGTTAGAGTTTCAAGGCCATCATCTACTCCTTGAGTCAATGTTTGCTCAGAGGAAATGCTTCCTCCTGCCTGCAGTGGATGGAACCTTCTCGGCTGTTGCTGTATATTGTGATCTGTCAGGAATGTGTTCTTGTAGAGTTACAGATAACTTTGGGTTAGGGTACAGATACAGTCCACTCTACCTGAAATAACCATGGCAGGGTGTGAGTTGTATGTGTATATATTTTTGTTAGAAGACACACAATTGATCCGTTGTCAGAATGACTCCAAGCGATAATTATATCTCGGGAAGATTTCCTCCTTTCCATAAAGCACAATTGTCATTTCCCTTAACAGGTTAGACAAGTCTGCATACGGAAGTCTATTGAGAAAGTGTGTCAGGAGTCCTGGAAGCATCTCTAGGAGGTGGGGGGTGGCAAAGTGGCCTTGTTCTTATTACACCCTGAATATGGCTGTAACATGAAACAAGCTCTAAAAGATAGACATAAGTTTTAGCTAAACCTTATTCTTAGGTTTAGACATACCCAGGAAGAAACATACTGCATACCACGATACATCATCTTGTCCCGTTGCACTGGCCCAATAAGGTTCTTATGATTGTCTTTAGTAAATATGAACTTTATATTTAATAAGACTTCTGTCTGTTCTTCTTGTAGCTCTGCTGTTGTCCTCCATGGCCAAGCTTAAAGCATTGAAAATCTTTTCTAGAAAAATGTATATGCAGTCAGGTACACTTTGTTCTAGCAGTTATGCAGGGAGCCTGAATACAAAGTAGTGCGCTTAGCAGTCAGCACTCAAGTAACAGATCGGGGCAGGAACACCTCCTCCCCTTCTCTGTAATAGAAGTCTGCGTGAAGACACTTGTGAAGAATGGTGTGGCTACAGAGCACCATGTTCGTATTCGTTATTTTTTCATTCAGAAATTCGGATGCATCCAAATGTCCCAATTTCCCAAAATTTGTCTGAATTTCAATTCGGAACAAAACGGATCGCACAAAGTATATTATTCAGAATTATCTCTTACTTATGCTTTGTATGGGGCAAGATGATGTCTCTGTCTTTGGAGTCTATACCTCTATTTATACAAGAAAGTATCTTGCTTGCTCTTTCTATCTCGTATAGCAGCCCAGAGCTCATGCCTATAGCAGGTATGTGGTAATGCTGCAGCTGCCCCTAAAAAGGTGAATTGACGTAGTATTTGGAATGTGAAGAAATGTTCTTATGTTATGGTCTCATGCTATGCTGTACTTTTCTTCATTACCAGGTAGACCCTAAAAAAGAAATTTACTGGATCCATGTTCTCTCAGATGCCTGTAGGTTTGCCATGATGTGGAAATACGGCGGTATTTACATGGATACCGATGTCATCTCACTTCGCCCAATACCCGAGGACCATTTTCTAGCAGATGAGACTTCCACATCTACTAGTAGCGCTGTTTTTGGCCTCTCCTCACATTACCAGTTGGCGTGGCAGTTTATGGAGAACTTTGTTGAGAACTACAGGGGGGACTTATGGGGACACCAAGGGCCAGGGGTTGTTACACGTGTTGTGAAAAAAATGTGCGGCCTGCCAGTATTTAACTCTACGGATGATGTCATGTGTTCAAACATAAGTTATTTTCACCCTCGACGTTTCTACCCCATCATGTATCCTTCGTGGAGACGGTACTATGAAGTCTGGAAGAATTTGCCAACTTTTAATAACTCCTATGCCTTACATCTTTGGAATTACATGAATAACAAAGGTATATCTATGGTACCTGGAAGCAACACATTGGTGGAACATATCTACCAAAAATACTGCCCTACCACCTATGAATATGTCTTGGGAAAACTCACTTAAGGAGAAACTTTACATATATCATTGAACAACAATAGGCACCTCTAGAAAAGTTTAGCAATGATCATCTACAAACAGATTTTTATAGACAATTGCAGGTTATTGATTCTTTGCATGCCTTAGTTTTCTTTTCCTCCCCATTCCTCTCAAAGTGGCTGTTTTTACTAAGGCCCAATTAATCCATCTCCCATTACTTCCTGGAACTCTGGCACATGTGACTTGGACATGTACCATGCACATCATCTGAGGGGGGAAAAATACCTTTCGCTGAGATCTTGCAAGAATTTGCAGGTTACAAATGAGATTTCCCAGCTGATTAGATTTCCAGGATGCAGCTCGTAGGCATGGGCTACATCACTGATGTATCTGTAAAAAAAATCAGTCAAGGCAACTGGAAGTTTCACTGGACATCCGACCAGCTTTCTCAATTCAGAATGACTTGTACAAAAAATTATCTGGAATAAATATAGTGAATGTCTTTCCAATCCACATAAACTGTTAGTCACAACCAGGTGTTGATT
>NW_017310846.1:11761-12546 GCF_000935625.1 Nanorana parkeri | reverse complement strand
TGGACAGGCCCTGCTCAATGTTTGAAGACATTTGTAGGGGTGCCCCCCCCTCGCCATGCTATTTCCACAATTTCTAAGCTTTTGTCTTCCCCCACATTCCCAACTCCAGTCTTCTGTTCTTGATGAAAAATGGGAACAGAATCTCGGTATGGTGTTCAGGCTGGAACAGTGTAACCATATTCTTTCCTTGGCCCACAAATCTTCTATGACTAGCAGCTACCAAGAATTGGGTTACAAGATCGCAAGGTGCTACAGGGTTCCATCGGTGTCGGCCCCTGACACTATATTTCACATCTTTTGGTCCTTCCCGAAGCTCAAGCCTTTCTGGGACTCCGTCCATGCGATCGTTGCTCAGGTAACTATGGTATATTGATGAGACAAGCTGGAGGTGTGTCTCCTCCTTCAAATGTCAAACAGATCCCTGAAGAAGTATAAATCTTCCCTCACAATTCACATGGTCAATGTGGCCAGGGCTTATATACCGCCACTGTGGAAGAGTCCTAAACCTCCTACGATTCAGATGTGGATATCGAGAGTCAATGACATCTACACTATGGAGGACCTTACTGCGTCCCTACAAAATATGCAGTGGAAGTTTAACTCCACATGGAGTGCCTGTGTTTACTTCTGATAGTCCGGCCAATAATCTCAGATTATGTCTGGGGTTGACCCCTTGTGACCCACCTTTCCCATTGTTTATCTGTTTTTCAGTGGGTAACCCAGGGGGTGGGGCCTGCTCTTGAATTCCCAGGCTTTTTTTTACCCCTCTTTTCTTTGTCAGTTTT
>NW_017310846.1:6943-7768 GCF_000935625.1 Nanorana parkeri | reverse complement strand
GCACTTTGTTCCCAAGCCCTGTGTGAGCCTTTTGGCAATATATAATGTATAGAACATTGAAGGGCTGTCATGCCAAATGGTTCCTTTCCGCACACAGTTTATACATATTAGATGTCCATTGCTCCACAGTAAGCTATTAAAAATTAGAGAATTGTTGCTGATTTTGTGAAGGCTTTTCTGTTCTTCAACATGTATTAATATAATAATATGGATCATTGAGTTACTGGTACCAAAGGCAAAGACTTACATTGGGAGCTGTTCTGTCTGGGTTCTGTCTGTGTACTGCCCACTTTGTGGACATTATGCATCATTATGTGATTTCCGTACAGAAATGTCTTAAGAGCCTCGTAAATTTAGGGATAGGTAATAAATAAGTATACCTTCTCATAGATATTGGACAAAGAGCAGAGTCACATTTTATGGGATATTGATGAAACCATGGTGTTTTATCTTATGTATGAAATGAATGGGGACACTGCTTTAATAAAGTTATATATTTTTATATATTATTTTTATATATTACGGTAGAATTTATGAATAAGGATATGATCTGTTGTAGTCTTTAAATCACTATAATATTTAAGCCTCCTCCTATCTGAACCCCTAAGGTCCATTTCTGTGAATTTTTTTTCCATGTGTTGTGCTTCCAGTTTGCTTGAGGTCTACTTTGTTTTAGGTATGCATGCACTGAACTACTGAAAATAATGAGCATCCTCTAAAAACTGGAGGGAAAAAAGCTTTAGGCTGTATTTTGCTAAACTGCAACCCACAGAACCATATAAATGAAAACTGAACCATTAAATAACATGTACATATAAAATAAAT
>NW_017310846.1:1813-2589 GCF_000935625.1 Nanorana parkeri | reverse complement strand
CTACTATTTCTGATCATTAAATGCACAGATAAATAGATTGTTATGTATCAAATCCAAGGTAATAAAAAACCAAACAAAAGAAATAAAGTTATATACCAAACCTATACATACAATTGAGAGTATAGGGAACTGATTACAATTAAAGAACTAACTTCTAGTTCTTCACTTAAGGCCTCTAGGATGTCAGAGTTTTGAGAATTGGTGTAACTAGTTGCAAAACTAACTTCCATGGCTGTCCTTTGGTGTTGTAGGTAGAACTTACCCATGAACTCAAAGCAATTGTGTTCTGACATAAATTTGACTCCTTCCCAAAGTAAACTAACCTGTTTATTAATAAATTTCCTCTGACCTACGTCATGTGGTATAAATGTATAAAGGGACGTTACATCTATAGATAACCAGCCAGGTCCACCATACATGGATGAAAGTACCTTCCCCCTTTCCGACACTTCCACCATAATCTATCACAGGTAGGATAAAGCCTGTGTAGTAGATGTGGAACTCTATACCATCTGGAATTGATTTTAAAGATGTTCTCTTGGGTGGTTTTTGTTAATTGAACCCTCATAAGTGATAGTGTTTATGTGTTCCCAGTGCTCATCTGTGAAGGAAGTACTTAAGTCAAATTCCCATTTGGTGCAGGTATAATATTTATATATAGACTAATATAGATAGGAAATTAGACATCGTAGTGAGGTGCAAAGTTTTTCCAGTGTGGTAAGGTCACTACCAACATTTAAATGAATGTGCTTAAGCTGCAGGTAGGATCAGAGAGA
>NW_017310846.1:0-218 GCF_000935625.1 Nanorana parkeri | reverse complement strand
GAGGAAATTACTGCCACTGCCTCATAAGAAGGAGATAGAAGGGGGCTCTCTGATTGCTATATCTGTAAAAAAAATAAGTCAAAGCAACTGGACTTACTGTATTTTTCTTGAAGACATTCAGAATGACTTGTATAAAAATTATCTGGGAATATACAGTATATGGTGAATGTTGCTCCAATCCAAATAATCTGAGAAAGCTGGTTGGATGACCAGTGAAA
>NW_017310845.1:9163-12547 GCF_000935625.1 Nanorana parkeri | reverse complement strand
GCGGGGAGGCGCGGGGAGGCGAGGCGCGGGGAGGCGAGGCGCGGGCAAGCATGGAGAATGAAGTGTTCGGGATTTAATGAGATAGAAATGTTGGCGAGGAGATTGAAAATTCCTTCATTCCCGAAGCATTGGAATATACCTGGGAGCGCTGTGCGCCTGTGTGCGCGCTCCGCCGTCTATCTCACCTTCCACCTCTTCTATTACCGTCCTGATTGACAACATTAACCCCTCGTGTCCCCGATCCCGTCACTACTTCCTCCCGGTTCCTCCATCACATCCGATCGTTACGCAGAATTCATGGACGATCTTCAGGGAATGTGCTGCACACCGGAGTCAGCGACCTGCTGAGAACAATCCACTCCCCGTGTGCTGACATCAGGATAAAGCCTCCCGGATCCCTCCATATGTCACATGACTCCCGCCATAGGACAATCCTGTGCATATGGGGGTCCCTGAGGATGAGGATGACATGACCTGAACGTAGAAGTTTCTGGACTCCGCTGTCACAATTGTGGGCGGAGCTGTGCTCGGGGCCCAGAGGACCTCCAACTGACAGGGAGGATTCAAGCGGCAGTTACGGGCGGAGACCCGACGCAGTCACATGATGCGCTACAAAAACACAACCACCCGGCAAAGGACATTTATGGAGGGGGAACAATGGGGTATCGGCTGAACGTTTCCGCCATGTGTGGCCTAGATAAAGCTCAGGGCCGGATAGTTCTGGGAGGTTGCTGTGATTGGACGGCGGGGCGTCTCCTCCTCGTCCTCCTCTGATGAACAGCGATCACTGCGCCGCGCTCCATGAGACGCTCAGTAACGGGCCGCGATGGCAGCGCGCGGAGAGACGAATATGCTAATGAGCCGGTAATGACATGCAAATTAGGAGAATGATTCCGGAGCCTTATGGAGAGCGGAAAGGTTCGCTGAGCAATACGTGTTGTAGGATCACGCTGGGAGCGCGACCACAGAACCGCGCTCACTCTGATATCCGGGGAGCAGCGGAGGCATCGGAGTCATTATACCGGCCCAGGATTGGCCAATAGCCCCTTGGGAGGTAACATGACATCAGAGGTACGGAACTCCATGTATGATGGAAACGTTATACGTGTTCACTGCACGGGTTACCTCCATAATGACATACAAATGGGCGTGTACTGGGCCACGGCGCTCCAAAATCTACCCACACCATGGACCATCCAAGTCCAGCCCCGACCCCATGACCCATCCAGACCTCCAATCCAAAATCCATCCTCACCACGGACCATCCAAGTCCAGTCCTGACCCCATGACCTATCCAGACCTCCAATCCAAAATCCATCCTCACCACGGACCATCCAAGTCCAATCCTGACCCCATGACCTATCCAGACCTCCGATCCAAAATCCATCCTCGCCATGGACCATCCAAGTCCAGCCCCGACCCCATGACCCATCCAGACCTCCAATCCAAAATCCATCCTCACCACGGACCATCCAAGTCCAATCCTGACCCCATGACCCATCCAGACCTCCAATCCAAAATCCATCCTCGCCATGGACCATCCAAGTCCAGCCCCGACCACATGACCCATCCAGACCTCCAATCCAAAATCCATCCTCACCATGGACCATCCAAGTCCAATCCTGACCCCATGACCCATCCAGACCTCCAATCCAAAATCCATCCTCGCCATGGACCATCCAAGTCCAGCCCCGACCACATGACCCATCCAGACCTCCAATCCAAAATCCATCCTCACCATGGACCATCCAAGTCCAATCCTGACCCCATGACCCATCCAGACCTCCAATCCAAAATCCATCCTCGCCATGGACCATCCAAGTCCAGCCCCGACCACATGACCCATCCAGACCTCCAATCCAAAATCCATCCTCACCATGGACCATCCAAGTCCAATCCTGACCCCATGACCTATCCAGACCTCCAATCCAAAATCCATCCTCACCACGGACCATCCAAGTCCAATCCTGACCCCATGACCTAACCCTGACCCCAGAACTCATCCTAACCCATCCAATCCTTAAATCCCATGCAGACGCTGGATCCAAGAACCCCAAAACCTTTCCTGACCCTGGCTCCCTTGCAGACCATTCCATGTGTTTCCCCCCGGTGGCCCTGGCAGGGTTTGGCTGGGATCGGCATGTTCGGCAGGTCATGTGATGGTGCTTTGGGTTCCTCGTTATGGACTCTCTGTGTGTACGCTCTCCGGTACTCCACTTCCTGCACTTCGGATCGTCATTCCGTCTTATTAACACATCAAGTTGTGTGAGGACAACAATCAGCTTTTGTCAGTATTGACCCCGGGAGTGCGGATCGGCCGGCTTTCCTCCCAGCAGCCATTGCTCAGCGGCTCTATGACAGGTCTCATTACAGCGTATAGATTTTCTGACTTTCTGCTAACTTCTGCAAAGTGCTCGGCGGCTTCATCATTGTGTGTGACGGGCCGGGAAAGTCCATTTCCCCGAGTCATCAGGAACAATGCATTGTGGGAAAATATCACCAGACATGAACACGCGTGCCGTGTATATGGGCCGTCATACATGGGGGGTACGCGGTGGGCGGCTGGCCACCAGAAATGGGTTTAGGCCAGGTGGACACGGGAGCCTTCCCCCCTGTCAGGAGCCTTGCACCCCGGGGGGGGTCAGGGATGGGCCCCGTCTCTTCGGGAGACGGGCCCTTTAGATAGAAACCCTTCTGTGCACTTTTTTGGGTGTTTCACATGCACGGGGCTTCAAGAAAAAAGAAATTGTGTGTCTTGAGGGTAGATGGAGACCACGGTGAGGGAAGGCCCTGTGCTGCAACTACCACTAATGCCCTCTAGCACCCTGCCAGCAGTATTGGATAGAGAGGGAGGGGCCTAAACTCCAGATATGGGCCCCCTCTCTCCGGGTTATGGAACCTTCTATAGCTCTGCCCCCCCGTTTTCAGCTCTAGGACCCCTCTCTTTAGACCCTGTCCATCTCTGGGCCCCCCTCTCTCACCAGGCCCTGTCTAGCTCTTCGGCTCACTTCTCAAATTCTGGGCCCTCTCAAGCTGGGGGTCCCCTTTCTCTAGGTTTTAGAACCTTTTCTAGCTATGGGCCCCCTGCATTAAACCCTTCTTTTGGACCATCTCCAGCTCTGAGCCATCTTGGCCCCCAGGCCCTCTCTAGTTCTTGGGGCCACGATGGGGCTTCCTTAGGGTAATGCTGACAGTGTACATTGATTGGTGAAAGGTGGGCTCCACCCTATGGGGTCTCTTTCCTCTGGACAGTCATAGTGTATGACATGGGGATGGCCCCCTCCATCTCTGGGCCCCTCTCTTCAGGCCCCCTCCATCTCTGTGCCCCTCTCTTCAGGCCCTCTCCATCTCTGGGCCCCTCTCTTCAGGCCCCCTCCATCTCTG
>NW_017310845.1:5955-7399 GCF_000935625.1 Nanorana parkeri | reverse complement strand
TGGGGGTGCAGGGAGGATTACACGTGTGGGGGATCATGGGGAGCAGGGAGGATTACACGTGTGGGGGTGCAGGGAGGATTACACGTGTGAGGGTGCAGGGAGGATTACACATGTGGGGGATCAGGGGGTGCAGGGAGGATTACACGTGTGGGGGATCAGGGAGGATTACACGTGTGGGCGTGCAGGGAGGATTACACATGTGGGGGATCAGGGAGGATTACACGTGTGGGCGTGCAGGGAGGATTACACATGTGGGGGATCAGGGGGTGCAGGAAGTGATGATATATACATTTATTTGTAACTTAGGGGTGTATTTGGCTCTCAGTTTTGATTGGACGGGCTGATGGGCGGATTAAAGAGGACCTGTCCCGGATGTTTGGGCTCCTCGAGGTTTTCGTGCCCCGATATCTCGCCGTCCACCATCAGATCTCGCCGTCCGCCATCAGATCTCGCCGTGTAAAGCGTTTCCGCGAGCGATGAGCGGAGACAGAAATGTGAATATTGCATTCTGGCGGCTAATGGGGTACGGCGCTGATTGGCCAATAACGAGACGCGACTTGTGAAATATAAATTGCTTTCATTTGCGGCGCAGAAAATGACCTTCGATGTGGAGACGGCGGCGGGGAAAGTCGGAGCGCGTCAGGTAATAGCTGAATATACAAAGAGGAGGAATTGGAATCTCTGACACTGGAAATGACGGCGAGACTTTTTTTTTTCCTATTTATTTTGCGTCTCTTCGCTGGCGCGGTGTGAGGGCGGCGGAGGGCGGAGAGCGGCGGCTTTAATAACGCGGTAATGGGAGATGGCGCGGAGATGGCGAGGTGAGGCCCAGGCGGGGGCACATTAGCGTCTCGCACATTGTCACTGGAAATGTAAATTGACGACAGACACAGCTGGCTGCCCCCAAGCAGAAGGTGCGCGGATCTCGTCACTGACACATGAAGGACTCATCGCAGAAACCGCGTGTGCCTGGCCGCGCCGACCTATGTGCCTGAGAGACGCAGAGCCACCGCGCCATGTCCACTACAACATGTGACACCGTGTACATGGGCCCTATACATACAATGTACACGGACATGGGCCCTATACATACAATCTACACGGGCCCGATACATACACTGTAAACGGACACGGGCCCTATACATACAATGTACACGTACACGGGCCCTATACATACAATCTACACGGACACGGCCCTATACATACAATGTACACGGACACGGGCCCTATACATACAATGCACACAGATATGGGCCCTCTATATTCCGGCCTTCACCCCCATCTCTCTGCAGACATGGACCAGTCTTCACCCCCCTTCCTCTACAGACATGGGCCAGTCTTCACCCCCCTTCCTCTACAGACATGGACCAGTCTTCACCCCCCTTCCTCTACAGACATGGGCCAGTCTTCACCCCCATCTCTCTGCAGACATGGGCCAGTCTTC
>NW_017310845.1:2162-4831 GCF_000935625.1 Nanorana parkeri | reverse complement strand
AGACATTGGGCCAGTCTTCCCCCCATCTCTCTACAGACATGGACCAGTCTTCACCCCCATCTCTCTACAGATATGGACCAGTTTTCACCCCCATCTCTCTACAGACATGGACCAGTCTTCACCCCCATCTCTCTACAGACATGGGCCAGTCTTCACCCCCATCCCTCTACAGACGTGGACCAGTCTTCCCCCATCTCTCTGCAGACTGGGGGTGAGGTTGGTGCCGAGCATGTACCGATGATGCCGATGTTGGTGAATCTGGGGGAGCATTCCAGCACTACGGTGTGCAGTAGAAACATTGCCGGGCTAGCTGAAGGCAGATAATTAGCAGCGCAATGTCTACATCTGGAGTTGTAGTGTGAGGTGTCGCCCTCCAGTGGATAGAAGCACCCCGGGGTATTTAGATGATAATGAATCTTCTGTAATTGGAGCTCGGCTCAGTGCCAGGAGACGGGCAGGCGCAGTGGGCACTTCTCTGTGGGGGACGTTTGTCTTTGTACATAGCGGCGCCCGGTGTTGGTGTCGCTGGCTGTCTACCAACATTCCTGGAGCCATTTCCCTCCCAGCTACTCATCTCACCTCCATTTCCCCGAACTTATTATGACCGGTGTTCCCGGGTCCCTGGGGGCCACAGAATAATGTACATCAGAATATATGCAGCATCTCATCACCGCCTGAAATCATGACTACTAATGGGGCTTCCTGGAGGATTCTGGGAGTTCTGAAGTTTGGTCTTGTCTGTGCTGTGAGGCAGCAGAGGTCTGAGGCCGGACGGAGGTCACAAGTCTCTCTAATGGTGATGAAATAGAATATTGGGGTTCAGTTGTTTTCCAGCATCCAAAAATCGCAACCGCTCCTCAGATAGTGCCGTAACCCATAGCAACCAATCCCAACTCCTTCACTGATTGCTTGATATCTGCTCCGGAACATTGTGTGCAGATCCGTCATCTAGACAGATAAACCAACATTTCCATCACCTCCCTGTTATCAGGGTTCCCCCAAATGTCAGTGATTGAAGGGTACAGAGATGAGGGGTACAGGGATGAGGGGTACAGTGATGAGGGGTACAGAGATGAGGGGTACAGAGATGAGGGGTACAGGGATGAGGGGTACAGAGATGAGGGGTACAGAGATGAGGGGCACAGGGATGAGGGGTACAGGGATGAGGGGTACAGGGATGAGGGGTACAGGGATGAGGGGTACAGGGATGAGGGGTACAGGGATGAGGGGTACAGGGATGAGGGGTACAGGGATGAGGGGTACAGGGATGAGGGGTACAGGGATGAGGGGTACAGGGATGAGGGGTACAGAGATGAGGGGTACAGGGATGAGGGGTACAGTGATGAGGGGTACAGGGATGAGGGGTACAGTGATGAGGGGTACAGGGATGAGGGGTACAGGGATGAGGGGTACAGAGATGAGGGGTACAGGGATGAGGGGTACAGGGATGAGGGGTACAGGGATGAGGGGTACAGGGATGAGGGGTACAGAGATGAGGGGTACAGGGATGAGGGGTACAGGGATGAGGGGTACAGGGATGAGGGGCACAGGGATGAGGGGTACAGAGATGAGGGGTACAGGGATGAGGGGTACAGGGATGAGGGGTACAGAGATGAGGGGTACAGGGATGAGGGGTACAGGGATGAGGGGTACAGGGATGAGGGGTACAGGGATGAGGGGTACAGGGATGAGGGGTACAGGGATGAGGGGTACAGGGATGAGGGGTACAGGGATGAGGGGTACAGGGATGAGGGGTACAGAGATGAGGGGTACAGGGATGAGGGGTACAGAGATGAGGGGTACAGAGATGAGGGGTACAGGGATGAGGGGTACAGGGATGAGGGGTACAGGGATGAGGGGTACAGGGATGAGGGGTACAGAGATGAGGGGTACAGGGATGAGGGGTACAGGGATGAGGGGTACAGAGATGAGGGGTACAGGGATGAGGGGTACAGGGATGAGGGGTACAGAGATGAGGGGTACAGGGATGAGGGGTACAGGGATGAGGGGTACAGAGATGAGGGGTACAGGGATGAGGGGTACAGGGATGAGGGGTACAGGGATGAGGGGTACAGGGATGAGGGGTACAGGGATGAGGGGTACAGGGATGAGGGGTACAGGGATGAGGGGTACAGGGATGAGGGGTACAGGGATGAGGGGTACAGAGATGAGGGGTACAGGGATGAGGGGTACAGAGATGAGGGGTACAGGGATGAGGGGTACAGAGATGAGGGGTACAGGGATGAGGGGTACAGAGATGAGGGGTACAGGGATGAGGGGTACAGAGATGAGGGGTACAGGGATGAGGGGCACAGGGATGAGGGGTACAGTGATGAGGGGTACAGGGATGAGGGGTACAGAGATGAGGGGTACAGAGATGAGGGGTACAGGGATGAGGGGTACAGGGATGAGGGGTACAGGGATGAGGGGTACAGAGATGAGGGGTACAGGGATGAGGGGCACAGTGATGAGGGGTACAGAGATGAGGGGTACAAGGATGAGGGGGACATGGATGAGGGGGACAGAGATGAGTTGAGGGGTACATGGATGAGGGGTACAGAGATGAGGGGTACAGGGATGATGGGTACAGTGATGAGGGGTACAGAGATTAGGGGTACAGAGATGACGGGTACAGGGATGAGGGGTACAGAGATGAGGGGGACCTCGGT
>NW_017310845.1:0-585 GCF_000935625.1 Nanorana parkeri | reverse complement strand
GATGAGGGGTACAGAGATGAGGGGTACAGTGATGAGGGGTACAGAGATGAGGGGTACAGAGATGAGGGGTACAGTGATGAGGGGTACAGGGATGAGGGGTACAGGGATGAGGGGTACAGAGATGAGGGGTACAGGGATGAGGGGTACAGAGATGAGGGGTATGTTATCACACACACACACAATTCAGCATTTTCGGACTGAAGAGAACCTGTCTACATGATTCCACGGCCGGCACAATGGCAGCCGTCACCCATTGGAGGGGGGAGGGGTCGGTATATGTTGCCGCCGTGCCGCGGATATCGGCTGATTTTCGGCTCAGAATGAAGCTCAATATAAAACTGCCTCTGAGAGATTTCCTAATAATCCCGATGAGAAATGAGCCGTCACCTCGTATGGATTACCGCGGCTGGACGGAATCGGCGCCACTAATGAGATTTCATCCGCCACTCCGGAGCCGCGCCGCTCATTACCGGAACCGCGCGGACCGTGGGAGGTGTCACCTGATTGGTTCATATGGGTCACCTGGAATCAGCTGGTCACACCACACCGCACCGCACCTCACCTCACCTCACCGCACCACACCAC
>NW_017310844.1:10056-12582 GCF_000935625.1 Nanorana parkeri | reverse complement strand
CCGTCCCGTCTTCTCTGTCCCCTCCGGCAGATGCTGGAAGAGCAGCAGCCATATACCGAGGAGGAGTTGTTGGAGTTCGAGAGGCACATCTCTCAGACAGAAGACGAGCTGAACCGGAAGAGAGACGAGCTGGACCGGCAACACGAGGAGCTGCAGAAGCAGCACCAGCACATCCAGGCCCAACGTCAGGAGCTGCAGCAGGTAACCCTGAGCCCGCCGGCCAACCAATGCCGCATAGAGTTCTATCTGTATGGAGGCCGTGGATGGGCTGAGACACCAATACAGGTCCAACAGATCAAACATGGCCGACCCACTGCTGCCATCCAATGCTTGAGGACTGTCTGTGCTGCCCTGTCACCCTGTCAGATGTTCTATCAGACGGACTCAGACAACACAGACAGTTCTTATTACCACCACCTGTGATATGGACTCTCTATATACTCCTGTATACCGGCTGCAGTATATTGTCTGAGATAAATCCAATCTGATCTATTTCCGGCTGCAGGTGGTACAACAGATGGAGCAGAAGAAGCAGCAATCTCCTCCCCCCTCCGTCCCGGAGCCCGCCTCCAAGTACCAGCCAGGTAATGTCCATCACCATCCACCTGGAAGGATTGAGGTGGAGAGACTGCCCCTGGTGCCAATACCAGGAACTGCAGAGTTCCCGGGTCTGTACACCCGCTGTGCCCATTATGAGGGGCTCCCACCATCCCTGTGCTGAGTTCCCGGGTCTGTACACCCGCTGTGCCCATTATGAGGGGCCCCCACCATCCCTGTGCTGAGTTCCTGGGTCTGTACACCCGCTGTGCCCATTATGAGGGGCCCCCACCATCCCTGTGCTGAGTTCCCGGGTCTGTACCCCCGCTGTGCCCATTATGAGGGGCCCCCACCATCCCTGTGCTGAGTTCCCGGGTCTGTACCCCCGCTGTGCCCATTATGAGGGGCCCCCACCATCCCTGTGCTGAGTTCCCGGGTCTGTACACCCGCTGTGCCCATTATGAGGGGCTCCCACCATCCCTGTGCTGAGTTCCCGGGTCTGTACACCCGCTGTGCCCATTATGAGGGGCTCCCACCATCCCTGTGCTGAGTTCCCGGGTCTGTACACCCGCTGTGCCCATTATGAGGGGCTCCCACCATCCCTGTGCTGAGTTCCCGGGTCTGTACACCCGCTGTGCCCATTATGAGGGGCTCCCACCATCCCTGTGCTGAGTTCCCGGGTCTGTACACCCGCTGTGCCCATTATGAGGGGCTCCCACCATCCCTGTGCTGAGTTCCCGGGTCTGTACACCCGCTGTGCCCATTATGAGGGGCTCCCACCATCCCTGTGCTGAGTTCCCGGGTCTGTACACCCGCTGTGCCCATTATGAGGGGCTCCCACCATCCCTGTGCTGAGTTCCCGGGTCTGTACACCCGCTGTGCCCATTATGAGGGGCTCCCACCATCCCTGTGCTGAGTTCCCGGGTCTGTACACCCGCTGTGCCCATTATGAGGGGCTCCCACCATCCCTGTGCTGAGTTCCCGGGTCTGTACACCCGCTGTGCCCATTATGAGGGGCTCCCACCATCCCTGTGCTGAGTTCCCGGGTCTGTACACCCGCTGTGCCCATTATGAGGGGCTCCCACCATCCCTGTGCTGAGTTCCCGGGTCTGTACACCCGCTGTGCCCATTATGAGGGGCTCCCACCATCCCTGTGCTGAGTTCCCGGGTCTGTACACCCGCTGTGCCCATTATGAGGGGCTCCCACCATCCCTGTGCTGAGTTCCCGGGTCTGTACACCCGCTGTGCCCATTATGAGGGGCTCCCACCATCCCTGTGCTGAGTTCCCGGGTCTGTACACCCGCTGTGCCCATTATGAGGGGCTCCCACCATCCCTGTGCTGAGTTCCCGGGTCTGTACCCCCGCTGTACCCATTATGAGGGGCCCCCACCATCCCTGTGCTGAGTTCCCGGGTCTGTACCCCCGCTGTACCCATTATGAGGGGCCCCCACCATCCCTGTGCTGAGTTCCCGGGTCTGTACCCCCGCTGTACCCATTATGAGGGGCTCCCACCATCCCTGTGCTGAGTTCCCGGGTCTGTACCCCCGCTGTACCCATTATGAGGGGCCCCCACCATCCCTGTGCTGAGTTCCCGGGTCTGTACACCCGCTGTGCCCATTATGAGGGGTTCCTCCTATCCATGTTTTCAGTTATTTTACATTTTGGAAAATACAGCAGGTGAAGTGAGACTCATGTGGGGGTTACAGAAGGAAACTTCAGAGAAAGCTGGTTGCTGGGTGGACTGGCCCTCTAACATATATATTATCCTGTTGATGGGATTCTCTTTGTTTCCAGCTGTGGACCATGTTGGCCATTTAGGAGAAGTCGGGAAGTCTCAGCCACTGCCACCGGGTCATTTATCTGAAGCTGCAGTGCCGCACAGCCAGGCTGCCCCATGACACAAAGCCGGAGATAGAACTCTGTGAACGATCCTACTGAAAACGACTGCAGAGTGTGATCACCACCTGCCCGTCCACTACGCCCACCGAC
>NW_017310844.1:8129-9081 GCF_000935625.1 Nanorana parkeri | reverse complement strand
GGGGTGCTTTGTAGTGCAATGTTAGGGAGGGAGCCATGATATCCATCGTATATTTGGGAGGGGGGGGTGAATTGTTTTGCAGTGTTGGGGAGCCATAGAATCTTGAAGCTGTTTAGGTTATTTTCTTTCATCCACATGACGTCCGCTCTCGGTGGGGGAGGGGGACAGAATCCAAGCTGCGGACTCCAGTGCTGTAAGTCAGCAGTGCCGGTCACTGTGGTGCCGTGGTCTTGGTTCCTGTTTCTGGAGAACCTCTGCGTCCTCGTCCTGTGACAGTTTCCTGTTTATCTCGTTACCATGTGTATGTTGCCACGGCGACTCCAGATAACAAGTTTCCTCATTCCAGGAGAGCGCACTCGTCACCTTCCATGGGCACTGTGTAAGGACTGGCATGGAGGGACCCCATCTCTATGCTGCCATGTAGAGGGATGGAAGGATCTTTTAATATTGTTTACAGGTTTCAGTAGCCCAAACGGAGGTTTACACACTGCTGAGTCCTCCAAACTGATAACGTTCAAATCAATAAATGTGATAAAAATGATATAATTTCCGTGTAAACGTCAGGATTGTATCCGTCATTCCTCAGAGAGGATCTTAGTCCAGGAAGTGGATGGTGTTCCTGAACGATGCCAGAACAAAGATGGTGCCGTCCTTCTGGAGAGAGAAGCAGATGAAGACATTGTCAGGGGGAGTCCTGTGATCTCTGGGAGGTAATAAATACCTGGAGGGGTCACATGACACATCACTGAATATATACTTGTCAGAATCCACTTTATTTAAATGATAACTAAACCCAAAATAAACGTCAAATGTCGCAGCTTGCCGGTCCTGAGGTGTGATGGCTCCATTGGTTTTCTTTTTTCTCCTGTTGATCCTGCCAGAAATGCAGAGTCCCTGTACTGGTAGCAGGAGCGCTCTGTGTCAGATCATAGGAGAGCCGGGCCCCTCTGTG
>NW_017310844.1:2171-7295 GCF_000935625.1 Nanorana parkeri | reverse complement strand
AGGAGAGCCGGGCCGCTCTGTGTCAGATCATAGGAGAGCCGTGCCCCTCTGTGTCAGATCATAGGAGTGCCGGCCGCTCTGTAGCAGATCATAGGAGAGCCGGGCCGCTCTGTGTCAGATCATAGGAGAGCCGTGCCCCTCTGTGTCAGATCATAGGAGTGCCGGCCGCTCTGTAGCAGATCATAGGAGAGCCGGGCCGCTCTGTGTCAGATCATAGGAGAGCCGTGCCCCTCTGTGTCAGATCATAGGAGTGCCGGCCGCTCTGTAGCAGATCATAGGAGAGCCGGGCCGCTCTGTGTCAGATCATAGGAGAGCCGTGCCCCTCTGTGTCAGATCATAGGAGTGCCGGCCGCTCTGTAGCAGATCATAGGAGAGCCGGGCCGCTCTGTGTCAGATCATAGGAGAGCCGTGCCCCTCTGTGTCAGATCATAGGAGTGCCGGCCGCTCTGTAGCAGATCATAGGAGAGCCGGGCCGCTCTGTGTCAGATCATAGGAGAGCCGTGCCCCTCTGTGTCAGATCATAGGAGTGCCGGCCGCTCTGTAGCAGATCATAGGAGAGCCGGGCCGCTCTGTGTCAGATCATAGGAGAGCCGTGCCCCTCTGTGTCAGATCATAGGAGTGCCGGCCGCTCTGTAGCAGATCATAGGAGAGCCGGGCCGCTCTGTGTCAGATCATAGGAGAGCCGGGCGCTCTGTGTCAGATCATAGGAGAGCCGGGGGCTCTGTGTGATGCCAGCGCAGGGAATTTTGACTCTTGTTACGGGATGTAGCGACTAGAAAAGCCTGAAAAGCAGCATATTCATCACCCGATATACAAGCTGACTGCAACGTCACAGCAACAAATCCGCCTGGAGGGCGACTCAGAACGTTTCTTCTCAGCTTTGGATGGAATGTGGAAGAACAGGAAGCCTGCCTGGTCTCTCTGTGACCCCATTTCTCCTCACCTCCTGTCCTACTGATGTTTTACCAGAAACAAAAAATATAATCAAGTGAGACATACACATGAAGAGGGTCAGACGTCTCGGTTATAATGGATTATTCCTCATGAGGGTCCCAGGAAGAGAGGAGGTCGGAGGGCAATGACCTGTTCTAACATATGATGACAGAGCTCCGTATGATTGTGTCTGTGAAGGATTCTTCCTCCGGGTCACATGGTATAGCTGTAAAAAAACAGGCAACTGGACTTCCTGTATTTTTCTTGAAGACGTTTCAATGGTCATCCGACATCTCTCTGGGCAAGTTAATAACACCTCCCAGAAAAGTGTAGAGAGAAAAGTGGCCCCACACCTTTTTTGACTACTCTAGGGGTGTGGCACCAAACACTCAGCATTTGTTCACAGAAACCTTTTTGTTTTTTTGTATTTAATAACACCTCCTAGCTCCAATTATGCAATCAGCACCTGGATGTGACTATCAGATTCTGTGGATTGGAGCAACATTCACCATATTTATTCCCAGAGAATGGTTTGTAGAAGTCATTGTGAATGGAGAAAGCTGGTCGGATGACCGGTGAAACGTCTTCAAGAAAAATACAGCAGGTCCAGCTGCCTGGACTATCCGTATGATTATATTGTAGATCCAAATGGACTACAATCTGCTTCACTATTCAGTCAGAATAAAAGGGGGGGAGCCGGCGCTCCTCCTCCGGCACCTTTGTCTTCGGTCCTATGGAGAAGCAGTGATGGCGCTGACATTGCTAGAAGTCCACAGACCGGATCCAGAAAGTATGTGCGATTCGTTTCATTACGAATCGAAATTCGTACGAATTTTCCTGAATTTCGGATCCGAATTTCTTTGAACTAATATTACCCCCGTAAATGAGGTTGAACAACATGACAAGATTTTTTTTTAAATCCGAAATACGGATCGGCTGCTGCTGAGCGTCGCATTACAATACACAGGCAGGAAATACGAAACTCCGTTACGAACATTCATTATATTGAAGGTAAAAAACAAAGTACATTTATATTGGAGTTGATGGGTTTTTTTTAAAGTCCGAAATACGAAATTCGGATCCGGAATCCGTTAACGGAATTCGTATTTCGGATGCAAAAACAACGACCACATCGACTCCAATATTAACAAGGGTATTTTTGGTTTTTAACTTCATCATAACGAATGTTGGTAAAGTTACGAAAATGTGCCGAAACTAACGAAAATCCGTATTTCGTACAAATCCGAATTGAGTTTCGGATACGAATTACGAAATACGAAATAACGGATATTACGAAACGGAACGAAACGAAACGGAACAAATTTTTTGACGGCGCACAAGTCTACCAGAAAGCAGACGTTCTGATAATCAGCATGTCTGACATTGTGTGTACTAGATATGTGAAGGGCACCTGGGGGCCCAAAAGTGTCTCAGGTGTGCCCACAGCCCACTCATTATGGCCAGCACAGTGGCTTAGTGGGTAGCACTTCTGCCATGCAGCACCGGAGTCCCCAGTTCACATCCCAGTCCAGACACGTTCTTCCTGGAATTTGCATGTTCTTCCGGTGTGGATTTCCTCCGGATCCTCTAGTTTCCACACACACCCTGAAGAGATGCTGGGAGGTTATTTGGCTCCTGGTTAAAATCGACCCTCTCTGTATGTGAGATAGATTAGATTTGTAAGCTCCTTGAGCACAGGCACTGATATCAATGTCCTCTATGTAAAGCTTTGTGTAGAAATTGTCTGGGTTCTATAACAGTAATAAATAAAATCCGGATCTGGGATATTTATACAACACGTTCCCCTAGGAAATAGACCACATTTCTTTCTCGTTCAATGAGGGACACAGCAATTCAGACACAGCTGGGTTATACTGTCACCTATAGGAGGATTGGACCCCAGCAAACAAAAACTGTAAACCAGCCCCCCCAGTATGACCCCCGCTTCCACAATGTTCATTGTAGTGGACTTGAGGTGATCTCTATATAGCAGCTATCTGGATCAGCATGTTCTCAGTCTGACTTTGGAGGCCACCCCCAGACTCCACTGGACTGGACCTTGTGGGAAATGTGGCCCTTGGGCAATGAGCGCCACATTGTGGCCCTTTCCAGATCAGAGGACACTGGGTAAGCAAGCCATGGAGCGCTTTTAGAACCAGAACCGCGGCACAGCCCCAGGTGTCACCCTGTCTCTGAGGACTCACTTTGTGGGAAGGCCAATCAGGCTGCTTCACCATTCACACTGTGGGGCGCCATTTCACATTTCCCACCACCACCAGTTAACCACAGTAATGAGTAACACTGGGAGACAGCCGCTGGGTCGAGTGTCACACACACATTCCCTCTCCATCAGTCTGCGAAGGAGGAAGCACCCTCCCCCTGATGCTCCTGCTTGCAAGAAGCCTGTGGTTCCCATTGCCTGTCACCTCCAGCCACCTTCAGCTGTGTTGGGTTTGTGAGTAATTGGGACCTTGCCCAGGTCGGGTAGAAATGTTAGGAGGGACCCCATTTAAATAAAAAGAATAGAAAAAAGAACCGGGTTCCCTCCAAAAGTCATCCCAGGCCCTTAAAGGAGAACTACGAGGTCAGGGCTTTTCCCCCCATAGTTCTCCTCAGGGTAACGGGAGGACACAAACTAGCGTCCTCCCCTCACCCTAGGCTCAGTATATAGGGAGCTGCAGCTCGCGGTATACTGAGACGCCGCAGCCGGAGCGGATCCCGACAATTATGTCTGGATCCGCCCAGCTGCGTGAGTGACAGCTGGCTCTGCCTATCTAGAGGCAGAGCCCGCCCCCTCCCCGTCCGTTCCGCCAGTCAGCGCTCAATCCAGCCTGGATTCGTACTGACAGATATTAGACATGTGAGCCGGCGGAAAAAAAAAGTGTTTTGTTTCGGATGTTTCGTTATTCGGTTAATGTGTTTCGGCATTCGGGTGAGTTAAATGATCATTACCAACTAAAATTTGTTGTACATGTTTACTTTGTTTCTTTTTAATTTCTGACACCGCACAAAAACAGCGTGGGGCCCCCCACCCCCAATTCATAGCAGACCCTTGTAGGAATGTTATGGGGGACCCCTGATTTAAGACAGCGTGGGGCCCCCCACCCCCAATTCATAGCAGACCCTTTAGGTCTGGTAGGAATTTTTTTTACAGAAATCGTTTTTACTAAAAGTTTTTCACAGACAGTTCTTCGTAGAATACATACAAAAAGTAGCCACATAACAAACAAAAAATCTCAAGAGCACACCACAACCTGTTATAAAAGAACAAGTATGTTTGCCAGGAAACACTTGGGCGAACCCACCGCCGCTGTAAGTTACCCACCCCAAAATAACCAAAAGTGTGATCAAAGCCAGAGGGGTCTGTCTCACATAAGGGGGGAATGTCGTGGGACACCAACATTGATGTGGGGACGTGAAATTCGTCCGAAGAAGTACAAATACCGGCAAAATGGACGGGTTAGGGACAACCCCTAATACTACATAGACAACACAAAAACACCACGGGACAAGACAGAAAGCCAACACAGGGGAAGAGAGAAGGAGGGAAGAGAGAAGGAGGGAAGAGAGAAGGAGGGAAGAGAGAAGGAGAGAAGAGAGAAGGAGGGAAGAGAGAAGGAGAGAAGAGAGAAGGAGGGAAGAGAGAAGGAGGGAAGAGAGAAGGAGGGAAGAGAGAAGGAGGGAAGAGAGAAGGAGGGAAGAGAGAAGGAGGGAAGAGAGAAGGAGGGAAGAGAGAAGGAGGGAATAGAGAAGGAGGGAAGAGAGAAGGAGGGAAGAGAGAAGGAGGGAAGAGAGAAGGAGGGAATAGAGAAGGAGGGAAGAGAGAAGGAGGGATGAGAGAAGGAGGGAAGAGAGTGCGGGGGATAAAAGACAAACATATCGCTAGGTTAAGCGAAGGTTCTGAACGTCTCAGAATCCATAAACAGCAGCCAGGACATCCATCCAGATAAGAAGATATCCGACTGCTCCAACCGTACGGCTATCAGCTCCTCCCATCTCATTAAGCGGCACATTTCTGCAGTCCACTCCGCCAAGGTGGGGACCACTGGGGAGTTCCCATGCCTAAGTATGAGCGCCCTGGAAGCGTTTATAAAAAAGCGAAGGCTGGTAGGAATTTTAAAAAGGGAACCCCCAACGCCAAGAAAAAAGTAAAAAAAAAAAAAAAAAAAGGGGGCCCCCCAAAAACCCACA
>NW_017310844.1:0-2155 GCF_000935625.1 Nanorana parkeri | reverse complement strand
GGGAACCCCCAACGCCAAAAAAAAAAAAAAAAAAAAAAAAAAAAAATGGGGCCCCCCTAAAATCCCATACCAGACCCTTAATACAGGCAGCAGAGGAGCGGATCAGAAAGAAAACTTCCTCTCTCAGGTCCGCTCCTCTGGGACTGACATCAGGAAGGGGGCGGAGCATTAGCCAGCCTGCTATTGGCTATTTCAATTTTAAATAACCAATAGCAGGCTTTGTTTATTTCTGCCCGGTGTAAACATTGCATCGCGGAGTTCTGTCGGTGACGCTGGAATGACTTTGAGGGTAATTGTTTTAATTTATTTTAAATAAAGGAATTGTCAAAAAATGTGTGTTTTGTTTTTTTCTATGGTTTTGTGCGTTTATTTACATTTTATTCAACTCTTTAGTGAATGAGTAGGGGTACAAGTACCCCTTACTCATTCACGAGGGGGGGGGGGGCTTCTGGGTGCCCCCTTTATGAATGGGGGTACCCAGATGCAGATGACCTCCCCTGCTCACAGATCCCCCCACAACCACAGGGTCAGGGTTGTGGGGAGGAGGCCCTTGTTCCCATCGGCAAAGCACCCTCCCAATGGTGTGGTGTGGTGGAGGGAAGGGGGCAGCTCGCTTGTTCCCCTCCCCTTTCCTGCCCTGCCAGGCTGCTGCCCAGATTAAGGGTCTGGTATTTTTTATTTGACTTTTTTGGCATTGGGGCTTCTTCCTAAAGTTCCTACCAAAGCCAAAGGGTCTGGTAAGAATTGGCGGGAAACTGCACGCTGGGTTTCTTTGTTATTACACGGGGCCCCCCAAACCCTTCACGTCTGGTAGGACACTTTGTGTGACAGCCGTCAGATTCCTTACATTGGGGACGGAAGTTTCCTCAGAGAAGCTGCGACAGAGGAACCGGATCTCTCGCCTTCTTTCTTCACATTCTGTAACAATATTCTGATACTTTGTTTTCATTGGAGAAGCCGGAAATGGCACTCCCGGGGTAAAGGTACCATCAGACTTCAGGCGCAAACATACTTCATGGGGCAGATACAACACGGGAGACACACAACACGGGAGACACACAACACGGGAGACACAACACGGGACACACACAACACGAGAGACACAACATGGGACACACAACACAGCACATACAACACAGGAGACACAACATGGGAAAAACAACATGGGACACACACAACACGGGAGAGACACAACATGGGAAAAACAACATGGGACACACACCACGTGAGATACAACACAGCACATACAACACAGGACACACAACACAGGAGACACACAACACGAGAGACAACACGGGAGACACAATACGAGAGACACAACATGGGAGACACTGTGACGGACCCCCGTACTCAGGATGAGTATGTCCGCCGCTGTCTTCTTCCTTGCTGAGGAGATATTGGAACCCGCTGATCTGTAGCTCCCAGTTTCCCCAGTCACTAGCCAAGGCTTGAGTGTAGGTGAAACAAACTCTGATTTATTGAGCAACTACACAAACTTATATACAGCAAGTGATGAAATCAGAATATAATCCCATCACATCCCCCCTCCCCCTCCCAGACCATCGGTCTGCTCAACACCACAGGTGTCCACCTGCTAACGAGCTCCAGACAGCCATAGCAGGAGCCTGGCCAGAATGTCATTGTTCTGAGCTCCCTCAGAGAACAATAGGAGATAACGAGGGGGGGTGCTGATGGTCTTTCCATAACCAGGTCACGCAGCATAACGCACTCAAACATAACCCAACACCAATACACATTTACCTCATAAACTCATCACCATGTCGTCACATAGCTCCCCCAAGTTAAAAGATGGCAGACCCGGTGAGACCCTCTATGGGTCCACTTGGGGATGTCCATGATGTTACAGTCACTCTTAAAGTTCCGTTTGCCGAGATAGTGCATTCTCCTTAGCTTTGTGTTTCCAGAGCCGGGATTGTGAAATTGGACAGCTGTAGGGCCAGGCTCCACGGAAACAGCCGTCCATGGGCCCCGGACACCCGGTTCAACCAAACAAGGGGGGTCTCCAAAATCTTAGGTCCATAGTCACTGGGAAGGAGGCTGGCCGCCAGCCCCCTCCATGAGCCCAGGTCACAGTGGGTACTGTGACATTTCTCCCCCTCCCAAAGGTAGTCTAATTAGGTCCCAGTCCCCCAAC
>NW_017310843.1:0-12624 GCF_000935625.1 Nanorana parkeri | reverse complement strand
AGTCTCCTTTCCAGAAGCGCGGATTATCTATTTCTTACCTAATAAATTAGAATCACTTGCCGAATTGAGCGATAGCTATTCATTGGGAAATACATCCTCAGACACTAAAAGTGACTATCAGTGTCTGAGGACAAATTTCCCACCCGCCTGACACCCCCGCTGTGCTTCCCGGGCTCCGTTGCCCCTTCTAAGTGACTTTCAGTGTATGAGGACGAATTTCCCAACGAATCGCTATCGCTCAATTCTGCAAGTGATTCTAATTTACTATCGTTGTTTTCTACCATGTCTAAAACCGCTTTTGACCTAAAGGGACGCTTTTTGGATGCCATCGACATTCACAAGTTTCCAGGCAGAAAGAACAGTAAAAGTGCAGGCAGGGCACTTGACAGAGCTCTAGGGACAAAATTGAAGTGAAATAGTTTGATACATAAGTGTAATCATAGCAGATTACATTGTATTGTGTGTATTCTGTGTAAATGTCATGTTTTCACTTTTGAATTTCCGTCCGGCTCCCCCCCTCCTGTGACGCCCGAAAACTAAACTGTAACTCAGATGCCGGCCGCGTACAGCAGAGGACGCAGCAGGCTCACAGGGACAAGTCTATGGACTTTTTTTTATTTTTATTTTATATAATTTTTTTATGATTCCATGTAAGACACATCACTTGTTTTAGAGCTAGACCGCCTAAACCTAAAATTTCACTTTATCACTTGGTTACATTAAGTCTTTTATTAGTTACACCTTTAGCGCTTTGATATATATTTTCTCGATTGTTGATAGGATTCCTCTATCCTCTTTCTAGAGCGGCTTTAGGTCTTAATTTATTATACATTTCCACTTTAGTCTCCTTTCCAGAAGCGCGGATTATCTATTTCTTACCTAATAAATTAGAATCACTTGCCGAATTGAGCGATAGCTATTCATTGGGAAATACATCCTCAGACACTAAAAGTGACTATCAGTGTCTGAGGACAAATTTCCCACCCGCCTGACACCCCCGCTGTGCTTCCCGGGCTCCGTTGCCCCTTCTAAGTGACTTTCAGTGTATGAGGACGAATTTCCCAACGAATCGCTATCGCTCAATTCTGCAAGTGATTCTAATTTACTATCGTTGTTTTCTACCATGTCTAAAACCGCTTTTGACCTAAAGGGACGCTTTTTGGATGCCATCGACATTCACAAGTTTCCAGGCAGAAAGAACAGTAAAAGTGCAGGCAGGGCACTTGACAGAGCTCTAGGGACAAAATTGAAGTGAAATAGTTTGATACATAAGTGTAATCATAGCAGATTACATTGTATTGTGTGTATTCTGTGTAAATGTCATGTTTTCACTTTTGAATTTCCGTCCGGCTCCCCCCCTCCTGTGACGCCCGAAAACTAAACTGTAACTCAGATGCCGGCCGCGTACAGCAGAGGACGCAGCAGGCTCACAGGGACAAGTCTATGGACTTTTTGGGGTACTGAAGTTTGTCGCCATTTCACAGACGCACACAATTTTTAACCTGGGCATGTTGGGTATCGATTTACTCTTTACACATCTTTTATATTATATAAAAAAATGTGTATTTTATTGTGTTTTGGGGCACTTAAGTACATTTTACACAAAATTTTGGGGTTTGATAAGGAGTTGCGCTAATATCGTGCAACATAAAAATTTGCAACTGCCAACATTGTATTCTATAGTGTCTTGCCTTTCAGAAAATATATAATATTTTAAGTAATTTTCAGGCCTAAAATGTGGAATATAACATGGGTGCAAAAAATGAAAAAAAGGCCTTAGTCATGAACGGGTTAAAATCACTGCTCCTTTAAAAAAGTTTTTTTAAAGTGTTTTTTTGCATTAATACATGTCCACTAGGGCAGTACCCAAAGTACCCAAATTCCCATACCTTTTTATGGCCAATAACTTTCATATATTAGCCTTCAAAATGGGGACATTTGATTTTCAGAGTTCTGGTCCCATAGACTTTTATTGAGTTCGAAGTTTGAGTTCAAACTTTTTCCCTGTTCTAAAGTTCAAACTCAAACTGAATTCAGGTGTGTTCGGCCCATCACTATTCACCAATACTTAAAGCTTTCATGTATTGCTGGTACTATACAAGTTCTTAGATACTCTGTGGTGTAGGAGGGACAGTCACTATGTCCCTCCACTTTCTCCGCTCTTGACCTTTTGGTTGAGATTGGTTACATTCTGTGCCTGGCGGTTGTGCCCCACCAACATTATTGGTGGGACACTTGCTTCCAGTTAGACAACTCAATATTTTAGTTATCTGTAAAAAATAAGTCAAGGCAACTGGACTTGCTGTATTTTTCTTGAAGACGTTTCACTGGACATCCAACCAGCTTTCTTAATTCTGAATTGAAAAAACTGGTCGGATATCCAGTGAAACGTCTTCTATATATATATATACATACATATATACAGAAGTCTATTATAACTCTCTATAACTCTGATATAACTATCTATAACTCTCTATCAAACTGCTGTAACTAACTATACTAGAACCCTCTCTCTCTCTATCTCCTACAACACACTACATAGGGCCGCGGTGTCAGCAGCCTTATATAGTGTGCTGCAGGGACTTAGCTGTGAGACATGATTGGGCAGAGTCATCGTGACTTTGCCCAATCATGGCTCTATATTTGTACTGAGCCCTGATTGGCACAGTCTTGCACCTGACCTGCGGTAAGGTGCAAGACTATAGCCAATTCCTGTTTCGGATGTCGCAGTGCATTGTCGGATGTTCCGCGGTCGAACAGACCACCGACATCCCGTAATGTTCGGCGTTCAGCGAACGCTAGAACAGGCTATGTTCGAGTCGAACCTATGTTCGACTCGAACATGCAGCCCATCCCTAACCATGACCTGGATGAATGAGAACCTTCACAGACAATATTTTAGTTGTTACTACTCATTCTTTTCCCTTCTACACTTACTGTTTTCACCTCTCTTATCCTTTCTCTTTGCTGAAACATCCTTGTTACTCCACCTTGTGTCTAAGAGTGACTATCCACTATTTATTTTATTTAAGATGTTCACTTTAAAATATCTAACCTTTAATGTCAAAGGATTTAATTCCTCTAATAAAGGAATTTGGCCTTTCGCCACTTCCGCTCACTCAATATAGTCATTATATGTCTCCAAGAGACCCACTTCTCTCGCACTTCCTTCCTGAAATAACTTCTTTCTCAATATACACATATCCCTCGGGACGCTATCTGATATTGATAGGTACACTCCGACATGCTTAAACAATTATTGTAACATACTATGCACCTAATTCCAATCAACTCCCCTTCATCAGACATTTGCTCTCCAGAATTGGCTTTCACCAGCAGTGAACTCTCCTGTTGTGTGGGGATTAAAAATTAATCATCCACCCTAGCCTAGATAGATCTTCCATAGTGGCCCCCATCTGAATGTTCAAAGGCTTTCCATGTACTGCTATTACAACATGATTTAATTAAGTTTAGTTTTTGCTGAAATTTATCCCTCCTCAAAAGGAATACACTTTCTACTCAAACCCATACAAATTCTTCTCAAGGATTGATCATTTTTTCACTTCTCATGCCACCCTACCCTCAATCCTTGATGTGGATATACTTCTTTTTCTGTGGACAGACCATCATGGAGTACTTTTATCTTTGTCCTCTCTTGTCCACTTCTATTGATCGTACTTGGTCATTGAATGACTCATTACTTACGGATAGCACTACACGAACAGCCATTTTTGATGCTATCTTAGACTTTATTTCACTCAATAAAACATCAGATGTTTCTCCCATAACCCTATGGGAAGCTCACAAGGTGGTTCATAATGGTAAATGTATATAACTTGCTTCCTGAATTAAGAAGGAACGGCAATCCCAATGACAAAAATGTGATGATTTCCAAACTAAATCCCGCACTTTCTTGATATTCTGACCCTCAGCAATAAATTAGCATTAGAAAGAGCTAAACGAGACCTTAAAGAATCATTAAACCCTTGCATGTTTTTGCATATATCTACTGCTAGCAAGCAGTAGATATATGCAAAAACATTACAAAAGAAAGAACCAAATAGGTTTAAACTTTCCTGTGTCTCCGCCGTGCGCTTCTGTCCAAAGATCTGAAGCTTCCTGGGCAGCTGCAAAAGATCATGGGGCGGGCACATGCGCAGTTCAGATCTTTGGCCAGGAAAAGAGGAGAGACACAGGGAAAGTCAATGCAGCAGCGTGCACCCGCATAGACCACATGGGACAGGAAGAGACAGGAGTCAGCGCTGGATCAGAGACCAGCACCCGCGCTGGAGGGATTGCTGAAAACTACTGGAAAGAAGAAGATGATCGGATCAAGAGGGATAATTTAAGGTAAGTCCTTAACCACTTGAAGACCAGGTGTTTAGACCCCTTTCCTGGCCAGGCCATTTTTCAGTACTTAGCGCTGCAATACTTTGACTGACGTTTATTCCGTCATGCAACGCTGTACTGAAATTAATTTTATACCATTTTTTGGGGACACATAGAGCTTTCTTTTGGTGGTATTTAGTCACCACTGAGGTTTTTATGTTTTACTATATTTCAGAAAATGTAACGAAAATTTTGAAAAATTTGAATTTTTTACATTATGTTAGGAAACAATTATTATTACCCAATTTTTTTGTATTTACCCGATGGGGTCCCATCGGGTAAATAGACACCAAACATGTCATGCTTAAAAAATAAGCATGACATGACATTATGCATGACATACACAAAATTGATCATAGGTGACGCTTTAAAAGCTTTTACCACTCATCAGTTTAGTGTTATCAGTGATTGATGGCCCTAAAATTATTGCTCTCACTGCGACGTTCGCGGCGATATGTAACATGTGCGGCGTAATGGGCGCCATCGTCGTTTTCGCAGGTATGCGCACCCGACGCATGTTTGCATGCGTGCATGTATGGGTGGGGGCTTTTTAAAAAAAATATATATATTTTGTATGTGTAACTTACCGTATTTTGCGGTCCATAAGAAGCACCGGACCATAGGATGCAGGGAGGTCCGGCGCGCCTTATTGAGCACTCGACAGACTGTAGCTTCTGACACAGCTTCTATGACAGAAGCTGTGACAGAAGCTGCAGTTAGTGACCGCTGAGACAGGTGGCGCTGTGATTACAGCGCAACGGTCTCAGTGATCACACAGAGCAGACGAAGAAAGTCCCTTCTTCGTCTGCTCTATGGTGATCTCGATCATCGCCGCTGCTCGGTTTTAATACGAGTGATCTCATTAGATCACTCGTATTGAACGAGCAGTTGCTCCTACTGCTGAACTTGATCGCCACCGCTGCTGCTCAGCTTTAATACGAGTGATCTCTTTAGATCACTCGTATTAAACGAGCAGTGGCTCCTACTACTCGCCCGGCGCCCAATACTGCATGTCTCGGGCGTCGGGATTCGCTCCATAAGACGCAGGCACATTTCCCCCCTCCTTTTGGGGGGAAAAAAGTGCGTCTTATGGAGCGAAAAATACGGTACATTTTTTGCGGGGGAAACCTAATTTTTTTTCCACTTAACTTCATTGCTATCCCATATAAAAAAAAATGATGTGACAGGTCCTCTTTATGGAGACATCATGGGTCTCCAAGACCCCTAATGTCACATAGGACCCCCTGAAGAAGCTGATGAAGCAGAGATCTGCTTCATCAGCTTCTCTCCAGCGTCTGAAGCTGGAGAGTGACACAAGAATGCGGAAGTGATGTAATATACATCACTTCTGCATTCTGACACTGGAGAGGGGACCAGAGGGAGATTCTTTGGGTGGTGGGCAACTATATGGCAGATGAGGTTTAATGTTGAAAAATGTAAAGTAATGCATTTTGGGGTTAAAATCATGATGATGTTTTTAAATTTCGGTAATTTTTCCTTAATATAGTAAAAAAATAAAACCCCCAGTGGTGAATAAATACCACCAAAAGAAAGCTCTATCTGTCCCCAAAAAAGGGTATAAAATTCATTTCAGTACAGCGCTGCATGACGGAATAAATGTCAGTCAAAGTACCGCAGCGCTGAATACTGAAAAATGGCCTGGATGGGAAGGGGGTTTAACACCGCGGATGTCAACTGGTTAAAACATATACCTTGACACTTTCCTTGAGAGTCTGTTGTTGCCTTCGCCCTTCAGTGTATAGTTCCTTGCTTTTTTTGCATATTGTCTGGGAGGGGCTTCTCTGGATGGACCCCAAAGGATTCCCCTGTCACATGCCACACTCCCTCTGTTACACTCAAATCACTGCAGGCCTCAAAGGAGTCACAAATAGCTGAGTTATCCATTCCCTTCACTCACTCCACCAGCACTGCCCGGGGGCCTCCCCAACGGTTTACGCGGGCATGGTCAAATGCAGCAGGTATGCTCATCCTTAGGCAGTCCTCCTCATGAGCAGAGCCAGCTCATCAAGCAGCCATCATGTAGCTCTACCCATGCTCCCCTCAGACACAGTCATTTTTTAATTACAGTAGAACTTTGGTGGGTAACTGTTAAGAGGACTGAGTAGAAAATGTTTTCCTAATTAAATAAATATAGTGAAACTGTGTTCATTTTGATTACAGATTCTTGTGCATTCATCTTTTTGGATGACTGAAATTAATACAGCTTCACTTAATTCACTAAGCTGAGGAAGCATATACTTTGAAAACTGCAATTTCTCTCATTCTTTAATATAGGAGGGCGAGTCAAAAATGATCCACACTACGGTTATGTTAAAATTTCTGTTGGCCACACAAATGGTCTTATCAGCACTTTACGTTCAAAGCTACTGTCTACTCGGTCACTGCTGTGCAGGTGTGAACATGTTACGTCAGTTCATTTGTAACTGCAGTGCGAGAAAAAATGCATGCCCGAATTGTGATTTGCATGAAAGAAGAACAGCGTGCAGTGATTCATTTTTTTGTGGTCTGAGGGTGTGTTTGGTCCCAGTATTTATTACAGCCTTTGTGTGCAGTATGCAGAAAGTGTTTTGTAGTGAAGAAGTGTGTATGAATGGATAGAGAAGTTAGAAGTTCAAGGAAGGCCACAGAAATTTTAGCCATCAAGAAGGAAGGCCCAGACTGTTGACACTCTCCAAAAACTTTCATTTGAGGTGTTAAAGCATCCTCCCTATAGTCCTGACCTTGCTCTATTGGACTTTCACCTGTTTGGTCCTCTGAAAACAGCCCTACAAGGACGAAGATTCACATCTGATGAAGAAGTGAAGACAGAGGTGAATTTGTGGTTCACAGCTCAGCCTAAAACATTTTTTAATGAGGGAATACCAATGCTTGTTGACAGATGGACAAAGTCTATTGAAAAGCAAGGAGATTATGTTGAAAAATTATGTATTTGTCTTTTCTAAAAGTTGATTAAAATAAATTCTACAGCCAGAGTGTTGATCATTTTTGACTCACCCTCGTAATTAATTTTTTCTTCCACAGAGTTACCGAACAGAACAGCCGAGCCGAATGCCGCTCGGCGGCATTCGGCTATTCATTCACTGCTGTTCGGCATCCATGAGAATAGGCCGAACATCAGCGAGTAGCCTGCCGGAGGTTCGGCTTAGCAGACCCAGATGTTGGATCGACTGAGACGAACTCCTTCTGCACCTCGGGTCGGCCGAACATGCTTAGACCCGAAGCCGCACGAAGCAAGCCGATGCATGGCTGATTTCAGCCGATATACGGCTGAAATCAGCTGTACAAGCCTGTGAGCTTGTAAGTGAATAGCCGAAGTGAATAGCCGAACGCTGTTCACTTCACTTTGGGTCGTTTATTCACTCGGCTGCCTACAGCAGCTTAGTGAATAGACCCCTAAGTTTTGAAATGCTGTTAACACTTGGACCTAAAAAAAGCTAAGGTCTAATTTTTCTCACAAAAACAGCTTTTCAGGTTGTCCGCTTCTAGAATTATTATTTTTTTTTTTTCAAGACAGCCCTCAACTTTTTTTCTTAAAATATTGTTTACATAAAATTGGCAGCTACTAGACCTAATAAAGGAACACATTTTGTGAAACCAAATATTGATGTTTCCCAAAAGTACAGCTTTTTGTTGCACAAATTAGTTAATACATGTAGATCCTAGGACTAAAAAAGCCATATTTTTTTAAAAGAGTCCAGTAAGTACAAGTTTAGTACCTTGCATTAGTTATGAATGAATCTCTCGGGACTAAAAAAGCAAGGTACTTTGTTAAAGGAATTGCAGTTTTAACTACACTGACTGTAGATGTGGATCATCAGTTCCTGGAACTAAAATAGCCAGGACCCTAAGGGTGACTCTGTTCTCCCTTTGTTCATTCTATTTCCTTCATGATCTCCCTGTTTTTATTACCCTTGCTGCAAATGTTGGCTGTCCTGTCCTGTACTTCTATATTGCACCACTATTTTTCCTCTTCGCTACTAATTCTACTGAAGTTACTCATTGCAATGATGACACATTTTAATGCCATTCCTTTTAACTCACCAATACAAGTACAGTATAGCACAGTACACACTAAATTCCATATAGCATAGAGTTCAGCAAGGTATTCCAGAAATGCTTTCCTTCTTAGATTTACATTATGTTTTGTGTTAATTGGACAACAAACCACTACACAGACCTTTAAACTTTAACGGTCTAAATATATCATGTATTGTTTCTAAATGTTTCTTGGCTCTAATATTTGAAATGAAAATCATGTGAAACTAAAAATCAGTGGGCCTTGTTTACTAAAGTATGAAGTAAAATTAATTAAATGTCTGTGTTATTATCAAACAAACAATAATGTTAATCAGATGCTCTCATTTTGAAAATGCAGCTTTAAGATTTACCTGCACATGGCTGATTGTTTGAATTGAACTTCGTTCGCCCACCTCATGTACAAATATGGATACACCTGCACATCCCAGTTCATGGCTATACCTGTGAATCACGTGAAATATGGTTTCCCGCTATGTATAACATGTGTCCCGCTCCACTCAAAACTCATTTGTAGAAAGTAGAGGCAAATGCAAGAAGATTGTATAAAAGTATTTATTAATATATAAAAATCCTGTGCAACCTGTGCACACTTCTATTTTTGGGTTGAATAAAAGCCAACATGGCAACACATCACAACAGGCTCATCAAAGGTCAAACAATCACAACTTATAAATATAATCCTCTGCCAGGTCACCCAGGGACCTTCCTAATTAAGTGACGTTGTCACGAATGTCGTCCACAATCGTCCGGCATCGGCTGACCACCGCACACAGTCGGCCCCGAGGGATGGCATCTGGCAGGTAGTTGGAAGTGTGTCCTTCAAAGGAATGAGAAAGTTAGAAGCTGCGTTAGCACCTGGCATCCAGCACAGCATACACATGCATGTGAGAAACATGAGTACATTGCAGAGGGGGACGTTTATGAACTAATAAAGGCATCCCCGCTGTTGAGTGGGTCCTTTGGGTATGTTGGCGGGTAATACCATGTAAAGATTGACACCCCAACATAGGCCTACAGCAGGGTGCTGAGAATCCCTTAATTGACCCTACACGGGTCAGACCTGATCCCCTTGCTCAGACACATACATATCACATGTATTTTACTCAGGAAGGATATCCAATGTGACCCCCCCAATTACTAACCGTAGATGCTATGCACCATGATGCCAGGAGGTATATGTATTGAAGTGAATTGGCTTGTATGCATGTTACCGACAGATTGGCCAATGGTGTTTGTGTGAAAGACAATGTAGTGACCCCAGAATCCCAAAAGCACCAGTAATATAGGGCCAGCTCCATTACACCACAGATATCATACACTTGAAAGCCCCCTTACAATCCCCCCTGCACACATGTGGGACCCTATCCCCCAAGCAGATGTCAGTAACAAATGTCTGTCACCCTCATAAGGCCACAGCTGACATGCTACACGCACCCCTTCCCTTCTGTACATGGCCCCTGACTTGCGTGTACTTGTGCAGTGAGGAGGTACATCATCTTC
Source organism: Nanorana parkeri (assembly GCF_000935625.1). Taxonomy (NCBI): domain Eukaryota; kingdom Metazoa; phylum Chordata; class Amphibia; order Anura; family Dicroglossidae; genus Nanorana; species Nanorana parkeri. The sequence goes on along the minus strand of NW_017310843.1, from coordinate 2,676 downwards.
CAAGCATCACATGTCTGAAGTGTGAACTGACTCTGCTCCAAACACAGCTAACAGGAGCTGCTCTTCCTTCTGCATCCCACAGAGGTGCAGACAGTGTACGTGATGACTAGAGTGGCGCACGCGGTCCATGATCATGTATGAGACCTGAGAGTTGTCTGTAGCCCACATAGTAGGGACTATTGCCCCCAGGTTTTGATGTCGCCCCTATGTTTGCCACCATTGCCCTGTAGGAACATGAAGCAAAATATCATGTAGTATACATACCTGCTGAAGCACTGCTACATGTACTCTCGGCAATGTCACTGCACATCTTCCAGTGTACACACGTCCACATCCTCATCTGTATTGAATGCATGATGTATAAATATACATATTAACAATCTAAACGTCACCTAACAATATTAACATGTCATTGATAATAGTACATACCGCCCGATGTGTAGCAAGTTGCAACTGATGGAGGCCCACTGTGATCCCCATCCACCACAATGACCTCCACATCTTCCTCTGTAATAAAATGTTCAAAGGCATGAGGGGGAGATACAAATAATGCTTCCCTTATGCATTTGTGTGTTCACTGCCCACCTTGTGAGTCCACAAGACTCACACACATCATGTTCGATGAAGTGGGCCGCAAATGCATAGGTGTCATTGAATAGATAAGGTAGAACGCTATCACTGTAAATGTATTAGTAAATACATACCACAGCCTTCAATATTGCTGTCTCCCGAAACTGCCATGTCCCCTTTCTGCACCGTCCATGAGAACTGACTGGCACTGGGCACTGTGAATGTACACATGAGATAGGCATAGTTTTATTGTGTTTGGAGAGATAATGGGGGGAATGCATCAAAGCACTTGCGACAGATTGAGCCTCTAAGATCATTTATTTGAATGTGCAAATCTGTCTTGTAACATGTGTCCCTGTTTTCTTCAGAGCTTGCACTACTTGTACAACTGCATGTATGTAGCTGCTTTTGTGCACGTGTTTTCATCTGCACTTGTTCTGGGCTGTCTGAAACTGGAGCGTCACCTAACAAAACACCCACAACTTAAGTCCCCATGACCTCTTCTTCAAGATGCGCCAGTTACGCTTTGTACCTGAAGTTACAAGTCTACTTTCCTGGAGTCTATTAAACCTCATTTATCAACAACATGACACTAGCGTCATGAATCTGGTGCAAATATATTCCGTTCAAGTTCAAACACTCGCAAGTGCTTTGATGCATTCCCCCCAATGTGTGTTATTAAGCAATGCAGGAACAGTTAATACCATAAGCCACTCTCCGCATAGGTGCCGAATCCTCCTCCCCTATATCCTCATCACTGTGGTCATCGCTCGATTGCACTAGGGCAAATAACATTGCGACATTACTGGATCAGCAACAATAATATCAGCACAAAGCAGGACGGCATGCAATGCTAACACGCAACTTACCATTAGAGGATATGTCCGAATCCAACGGGAAATATACACCTCTACCCTCCTGGCCAGGCCCTAGGGGCGAAACATTCGTGGGCAGGCTTTCTGCCTCATTCTCCCCTGCAGCTGGGGCATCATCTCTGTGACCTTCATGTCCTATAACACCAAACAATGCCATACATTACAAGAATATACAGGAGAACCACTATAGCAAGCAACTTGTTGAGTGCACATGGTGAGATGTCTATAGTACATATGGTGAGATGCCTATAGTTCATATGGTGAGATGTTGTACATTGGTACAATGGAGCACTTAAATAGCTAGAAGGGGTAAATGCACTAGTATCAGATCTCTACCCTCCCTCACAGTTACAGGCCCGGGCCTAGTGCAATGCATGAACCAAAGAACATGAGTACAGCATGTAGGTGATCATAGTAAATAGTACTTAATTTTTTTTAGGATTTTGTAGATGTGAGCTAACTGTGTCGGCTCCCGTTTTTTGAGGTCACACCATAGTTTCCTGAGCTGCTCTGCTGACCTCTTCACACCCCATTTCTGCTCAATGAGAGATATCAACTTTTCCAGGATCTGATGCTTGTGGACATTTTTGTGGTGATACCTCCCCTTGACACAATCGTAGTCCAGTCGTTCCATTAACCAGACCAATTCCACCATTTCCTCCAGCTTCATACTTGAGGCTCGTTTGTTGATGTTTCGGGGTGCTGTGGCAGATGTGGAATTGTCCTGTGATGTAGACGGCCCCTCCATCTTCGTCCGTTAATGGGCGCAATTCCAACGACCAATTGGTCGGTCACAGCTGACGTCACAGGGCGTGTTCGAAAACAGGCGCCGCGGAGAGGGGACCCGCGGACGTACACAACGTCATTACGGGGCGTGTATACATACGCTGACTCACAGACTGTGCGCCCTCCTTCGTCTGATTCAATTGAGTGGCACGCGTGGTGAGTGTTTCTCCGCCCAATGAACGATCATTTGGTTGGATAAAAGACGTAGTTGAACGCGGATTTTCGTTCACAAAGTGCTGGAGCGATTCGCAGTAAGCAGCATAATGACATACTGCATTGCCACACATATAGCCAGCTATTAGCTAAACGATTTGTAGATGTAACATGGGTCATGTCTGCATTAGTCAGTGATGAAGGCTACCATTACATGCCATATTGTTTGATGTGAAGTTATGTGGGATTGAAACTACAGCTTTTGACATGGATGATCATTTAGGTTTTGTGG
>NW_017310842.1:0-1364 GCF_000935625.1 Nanorana parkeri | reverse complement strand
ATCACCTCTGACGATATGGGAACCGCCTTAAAAAGGACTTAGGACGCCACAAAAGAGGAGAAAAATATTATGTCACCTTAAAAAGCTCAATGTGGATATTGCACTGCTACAAGAAACCCACCTTCTTTGTGATGACATCACCCGTCTTAAACAGTCATGGGTGGGAACAGCGGAGGGGCCCCCTTAGTGGGCCGATCTGTGGTTACGGCAATTCTCATCAATAAGAACTTACCTTACTTTCTACTCTCCTAGCAGCCCCGCATGGAGGGGGGTCGGTGGTCCCACCTTACTATACAGATTGGACAGGTCACTTTTGTGATATGGAATATCTATGGCCCCAATGTAGACAACAAGCCTTTTTTTGACAAGTTGCTGTCTCGACAATCTCATACTGCCCCTGATACATATGCCCTATTTGAAGGAGACTTCAATGCAGTCCCGACTACCCTAGAAGATCTTTCCTGTCAGGGAATCAGGATCCGTCCCCTCGGCCAGCCGTGCCGGCGTCTGGTTGCTAGGCGACCTGCCGGCCGCATTTCCTACAGGGCTCCTCTCAGACGTTGCTCTCAGACACGTACAGTGTCTGAGTGACAGGCAGAGCAGGCCAGCCTCCACACAGCATTTCCATCGCTAGGAGACGGCCGGGAGGGCCGCTGCTGGTGTCTCCACCCCCAACACACCTGCCTCTCCTACAACAAGAGCTAACAAGCATCACTTGCTCAGCGTTCTAGCGAGGTAGAACATCAAGTAAGTTGCTTGGGCGCTCACCTCTGCCATCCTGAACCTTGTTGTCCTCCTCCAGAGGATTCACAGCTGTGACACTTCCACAACCAGTGGCTCAGGGTATCCGGACTGTTCCACGATAATCGCAAGTACCACCTGCATACTCAGTCTGCTATAACATTGCATAAACTCCATTGGCTTAAAGTGACTGTACTCTATTCCTGTGCCTGCAGCTCACTTTACACCGATATATACGACTACTACCCTGATTACCTGAATTGAGCATCACTACGCTACCACGTTAACAGTACCATCATTGTTTGCCTTGCATTAGTGAGTTAACTAGTGTAACTACAAGTCCCAACAGGGCCCCGATGCATGACAATTGAGGACCCAAAGGACATTGCATCTTGTTGACTATTGTGTTTACAACTCTGTGGTGGTGTATGATGTGCTAGGGGTTCCGACCTCACTTATTCAATGCAATGCCTGAGTCATCCACAGAGTCACTTCGCAGTTGAGATACACACTCATAAGCTTGCTGGACATTACAGTTCCTGGACCAAAGGTCGCCCCTCTAATGCCACTCTTGCTCAAGACCAAAATGTCTCAGCCATGATCCAAGTTGGCGGCCTTGTAGA
>NW_017310841.1:1228-12690 GCF_000935625.1 Nanorana parkeri | reverse complement strand
GCTGTGGGCGGAGCTACAGGAGGAGTCCTCTGGGCAGTCGCTAGCTAATTACATTAGACCCCACCTGGAGCTCCGCCCACAGCAGTGATGCGACACTCCTCCAGCCTGCCCAGAGGACCCCAGCCACCATGGAAGGTAAATAAAAAAAAAAACCAGCTCAAGCTTCGGCGCTAGACATCGGGGCATTTTGACAAGTACAAGTACTTGTCAAAATGCCCTGTATCGGGCCCGATTCCGATGCTAGCATCGCTATCGGGACATCCCTACTATGTAACTATGTAATATGAGCGATATTGCTGCAAAAAAAGCTCGATAAATTGCTCAGTGTGAATGGGGCCTAAGGGAAAATTAAGTGACTTCCTGAAGAGCAAATTCTTGTGTGAGCCTTTAAGAGCTCGCTTATCAATACATGAGCTTGAGCAGTGAGGACAGAAAAAAGAATGGCTGCCTTGGCGGTGTGTTTTAATTTATAGTATAACCGGTCCGGTGATTGAATGAGGGGGGGAGCACAGAGGCATTACTTCCTTTTCTGTCAGGAAGTAATGCCTCTGTGCCTGTGAGAAACATATTTTTTTACACAATGCACGACACAAAGTTCAGAAATAAAAATAAGTTTTGTTCCATGTAAGCAAAATTAAATTTCAAGTCCTGCTGTGTCCTTATCAAATCAACTATTTCTCCTGGAAAATGATGTGTTATTTTTAATGTAAACCTTTGCTGGGAATACAGATGTTTTTAAAATAATGTTTCACTGGATTGCATAACATATATATATTGGAAGAAAGGAATGAATAATTCTGTACTCTGCTCTGTACATTTCATAGACCACCCTGTCATCATTCTGTATACAATTCTGTACATTCCCTATACCACCCTGTCATTGTGTACATTGCTTTAAACATTCCCTATACCACCCTATCATCATTCTGTACTCTGCTCTGTACATTCCCTGTACCACCCCATCATCATTCTGTACACTGGTCTGTACAATTCCTATACCAGCCTATCATAATTCTGTATTTTCTCTTTGCATTCCATATACCACCCCATCATCCTTCTGGTCTCTGCTTTGTACAATCCCTGCACCACCCCATCATCATTCTGTTTACTGTTCTGTTCATTTCCTATACCACCCTATCATCCTTTTGTACAATGCTCTGTACATTCCGTATACAACCCCATCATTATTCTGTAAAATTCTGTTTCCATTCCTTATACAACCCCATCATCATTCTGGACATTGATGAATACATTCCATACACCACACTAGTGTCATACTGTACGCTGTTCTTCACATTCCCTATAATACACCATGATTGCTTTGCAAACTGCTCTGTTCATGTATGCTAGGTTGTAGATTCCATATTCCCCCCATCATCATTCTGTATGCTGTGCTGTGCATTCCTCTATTCCACACCTCGTTCTCCACATTGCTGTATATTTTCAGTATTCTACACCGCCGTGTTCTGTACAATCTGCTGTACATTCCCTATTCCACACAACCACTTTCTGTTAGCTGAACTACCTACTGTACATTTTTCACCTCCGTGGTCATTCAGTTGACTGCATTGTGGTAATGTGCATTTACCTAAATTAACGTTTGCGCCTTACTGCAGTGTGTAGAAGTGGCATTCATCCTGAACGTCATCCCAATACATTGTACACTTTCAGGCAACATTAGAGTACAGTGTGAATACATCCTTAATGTTTACAAAATGTTGCACTGGCTCAGTCTACCCTCTCAGGACTGATTTAGAAAGAATAGCAGTCTTTTTATTTTCAGATTTACAAGTAAGTACAGTTTAGATAGTAAGAAGAATGAACAAGGTTCATCAAAGAAAGGCCAAAAAGTCCATCTGGAAACAAAATTATCGAACACATTTAAATATAGGAATGCATCCCCAGGCAATAGTAGATGTCACATCAATCAGTGTATATTATCATTGGAAGAATATTGGGCATGAAACCAGAAAGTAGTAAACTTATAATAAAATTCAGTAATGAACTCCATACGTGAAAAGTAAAGAAAAAAAAGAAAAAGGAACAAAGAAAGGTAAAGATGGTTAGAGGGAGAAACGAGTGAGGGAAACCAGAAAGGGAAAAAGAGGAGAGCTAGAAAGCATTAGGATGAAAAGAGCTACATAGGGGTTAGAAGAGATTAGAGAAGGGTGAAACAGCAAGCCAGGACACCTCCCTTCCTCCTGTCCGCTCCCACCACCTAACAACAGCTCAATACATGTCCCAAAGATCCTGTATAGATTAGCAGGGTGGTCTCGGAGTAGATTGTTATATTCCTGCGTGTCTCAAAATTTTGTCCAATAAAACCAGACTCTCAGAAAGGTTGTGCGGGTGTCCCTGTCGTTAGATACAATGTCCTCCATGCTATGGATGTCATTTACCATAGCAAACCTTTCTTAGCATGACAAGCTGTTCTGTTTATGAATCTCTGGTAGATTCTTAGTCACTCAATGATGACTGGGGCAGTGTTGGGCTTAAATATGGTCTGCACATTTGTTAGAAGGCAGGGACTGATGGGAATGTGCAGTATGTAAAGCGCTGCGTAAATTGTCAGCGCTATGTAAATACCTGTAATAATAATACAACATAATTTATCAGTTCTGAAGTTATGTATAAAAAGTCTGTAAAATTGATTCAGCATGTTACAAGACCCTTTTGAGTGATTTAGGAACAATTAATAACAATAAATATTGGCACCAGCCAATCATATTGCCTCAGTGTCAGGCTCGAAAGCACAAAAAGCATATCAGGCCACAACTGTGAAAATGAACAAATATCACTATGGTCAGTGGAAAGCATTTGCATACCTATAGAAGACAGGGGCCAATACCAAGGTCACTACAGTTATCCCTAGTTGGCAAAATGTATCTAGACTTTTAGTAAATCAATCGCATTGATCGGGAGCTTGCGGGCATTAATCAAGACCCACATGGGACCTGTATACAAAAATAAAAGGCCCAATAAAAAAATATGTAAATACATATTGAGAGAGATTGTTGTCTCTGTAGTAAATATGACATCAAAAAGAAACACCATGATTACACTGCATACAACATAGGGGCATATTTACCAAGTCCTTACACCCAACGTTTTCAAAATTGCACATCAGTTCAATGAAAGTTTGCACAGTAATCTATCAAAGAGCGAAGTTGAGGCTATTAAAGTGATTTTTTTGTGAAAAAGAAAAGTTCTGATTAGAGTGCAGTGCAAAGTCCCCTCTGCTCTGTCAATTACTCGAATCCAATTACTAATGAGGGCCCATTGACACTAAAATTGTACGGAAAGTCAACAGAGGTCAGTTGACTTGCAATTTTAACCGCCATTGACTTCTGTTGCGTTCCTTTCCGTTTCATTTTTTTTTTTTTTAAATAGTTAAAAATAAAATGTGCTACATATAAGCAAAATTACATGTTTTTCACAACCTAATAGAGGAAAAGGTGCAGTTATTACTGAACATAGTAAAGATAGATAGAAGGCCTGGCCCAGATGGAATACATCCCTGGGTGCTTAAATAATTAAGTTCAGTTAATGATAAAGAGATTGAGAAGATCTACAACAAGATCACTATTGTGACATTGGCCTTACCCTGCATAACCAATAAACCAAAAAAGAAAAAAAAAAACAATGGCCCAACACATCAGAAACAACACAACAAGAATACAGCTACTGTAACTTCAACCTAACTCAAAACAAGTGTTTAGGTGCTGCTAATATATTTTTGACTTTCCACAAATTTCAGACATTATTTCAGATACTAAAGCTGTTTCCATTCAACAAATAATAGTTTGAAAAATAATTACTTACAAGAAGAGAAGCAGACAAGCACCAACAGTACAAGAATTTGATACCACCGAGTTTCCATTCTTGGGGACCTTTGACTATCCGTGAAGGTTTCCACCTTGAGGAACCTTTAATTTTTCTGTCACTTTGGTGTTAATGATATCCCTATAGAGTCCTCTCTTGTTCCTTATAGTTCGCAAACTGCCAATGAGCTTAGACTCTAGCACCATTTATTTATAACAGGGGCTGGGGCCATGACAGAAGGAGTAAGAGAGGACACAAAGACTTCCCTAGCAGTCATACAGGTGTAAATTGGAGGCAGGGAGGGCTTGTATGTTTATTGGATCTGAAAGTGCCAGGAGCATCATCACAATTGACGCATAAAATGAACCTATAAAAAAGAATGCATTCTGGAAATTTTACAGAAAGTGTATGTTTATTGGGTATAAAGGTCCTATGTTTGCATAGATATCCCCTAGACAGACTAATCTATAGTGCCCTGACAAGATATTGTAAATGTTACTTGTTAAATATTTAAAAAAAAAAACAACATAAATTACCAACAAGATATAAAAATAACTTTATACAGAAAAATGTGTTATATATAGAACATGTTTAACAATCAATAAACTACTCTGCCAGTTCTAAACTTATCATGAGGGCAAATAGATCCTCAAATTCCGTTGTGGTTTACATCTACTTAAAGTGACACTACACTCAGCAGTTAAATCTTAAAAAAGCATTCAAGTACCTTAACTATTAACAATAAAGGACCTTACATGGGCGTCACTCGACTGCAGATCCTTAAATCATCTCTGAATTGGTGTTGCTGACACAGTCCTTCCTTCTGGAGGGTGGCTACTTTTGTTCCCCATGGTCCCTGTGTGTGTTGTAAAGTAGTCACTGCTCCAAGCTCACTCCCATAATGGACCACAATCACAATACATAATAGTAAACTAAACATGAGATTGTAGTCCATCACAGGAGCGAGATTGGAGCCGTGACTACTTTACAACACACAGGGACCATGGGGAACACAAGTAGCCACCCTCCCTGTGTGTTTTTTACATAATGCACCACAGACATAAAGTAATTGTTTTATCCAAAAAGTGTAAAAAATAATCTGAGATGTCGGCATACAGCGCAATATGTGTAAACGGTTCTGGTAGAGCAGGAGCTTGTTTAGCAGCAAACATGAGTCTTTCTTTGATATGGAAAAAGTGGATTCTCGCAATAACATCTCTGGGCACAGACGCCGGTAGATGATTGGGCTTATGCAACCTGTGGGCGCGATCAATTAGCGTATCAGGGCCTGTGCTATTAGGTAGTAAGGTATGAATAAGCTTTTGAAGGTATACAGGCAGCTCCGTGGGGCCCACAGATTCAGGGATCCCTCTAAATTTAATATTGTTGCGTCTGGATCAATCCTCTAAATCAGTAATTTTTTCTTGCAATTTCTGAATTATATGACCCTGATCAGAATAGACATCCACAAGGTCATTATGAGCAGAGGCATAGTCAGTAATAAGCGATTCCACTTTGTCAGTACGAGAACACAATTCAGATATTTGGGATTGCAATCCAGAAAGACAGGACTAGATGTCCCTCTGAAATTCTGATCTTAGTGACATTAACACACTTTTAAGGTAATTCTCAGAGGCTGGGGTGTCAGTAGCAGGAAGATCCTGTAATGGAGTGATGACTGGGTTGGCAGGACCGGATGCTGTAGATTGTCTTTTATTCCCTGGTGCTTTAGTGTGAGGAGAACCTAATGGTGAGCTGGCAGGTCTCTTAGAAAAATCCTGCATACGATTTCTATCATTGCTGCAGTTCTCATCCATGTCAGAGTCGGTGCTGCAGGGAGAAGGAGTGATAGGAGTGACAGGGGGCGCTATGATGCACTTCCCTCCCGCGCCATTTTGACTCTTTGTTTGTCCAGGCCTCGGATAGAAATCAGTCACTTTCTGAGGGCCTTTGGACTTATTTTTATCCTTGGACATCGCGGTAGCCATTCCGAAGCCAATAGGGAATATACCGGCAGGTGAACGATCCTGTAGATGGGGTAAGTCGCGGTTTTTATTAGATCCGGCGGCGCCGCTCACAGATCAAGCGGCCATACACTCGCGTGGCCAGACCACGCCCCTCGTTTTACTTTATTTTAATTATTTTGCCAATCTTTATTTTATTTAACATGTCCCAAGTGGACAAACTTCCATGTATTTTTTAACTTCCATTTTTCATCGCATTGCAATGGAATGCAACGGTTCTCTCACCAATACATTTTTTGGTTACCTTTCATTGGCATCCATTGACATCCTTTGAAAAATGGATACTAATGGACTTGGTGTGAATGAGGCTTTAGGGCCCATCCACACTGAATCCGTTACCTTAAAGTGACATTAAACCCTCAGATTTTTTAACATAAAACAATACTGTAATGTGCGCCTTACTGTAATCCATGGTTGTTTCCCTTCTCTTTGCTGCTCTTCCTTTTAAATCTGTATCTGTTCTCATGCTCTGCAGAACTTCTGTTTTGCAGCAGACTGTCTTGTCTCAGGAATGGATATACGGTGTCTGTGTATTAGTTTCTATAGGCTTGTAACCTGAGCCAGCACTACAGGAAGAGGCCCTGAGCTGCAAAGGGAAGTTCTGCCCAGCATGAGAAGAGATACAGATTTAAAAGGAAGAGCAGCAAAGAGAAGGGAAACAACCGCGGATTACAGTAAGGCGCACTTTACAGTATTGGTTTATGTTAACAAATCTGAGGGTTTAATGTCACTTTAAGATCAATTGTGTTCCTATATGTTTTTCAATGGATGCTAATGGAAGGGCACTTAAAAATGAATAGGTGTAATGGGGCTAGTTCACACTGCTCCAGTCCGTTGTGTTACATTGCGCTGAAAAAAAAGAACATACACTACTTTTTTTCAGTGCAACTTAATGCAACGGAACACGGTATGAACTAGCCCCATTCACACCATTTTTTGGTGCCCTTCCATGTGCATCCATTGATAAAATGTATCACAACACAATAGATCAGCAGGAAATAGGAAGGTACAATTGCAACTTAAAATTTGACTTAAAATTGACTTAAAATTTCCTTCTGATTTTGGTGTGAATGGGCCCTAAAACATAAATAGTAGCAAGTATGTTACTTGAACTTGAGGCATAAAAGAAGATGTATATAGCTGAAGTTTTAGATATGGCAATCAAGAAAAGCAGGTAAATCCCTAAAGCATAAAAGTACTGATAAGTCTTTAATAAAAATTAAAGCAATGTTATAAAAAGTGGAAACTAGAATTAATATCAAAATAAAATTTCACAAATGTACACAAAAAATACATTCCAAGAGGAGAAGTTTGGGAATATAAAGGCGTCAATTCACTAAGCTGCCGAAGGATCTAGCCGTAGCTTCAACTCATCCTTTGGCTAGCTTTGGCCCCAAGAGCCCTTCGGTTCAGTAGAACCGAAGGGCTGCTGTACGGGCTATTCACTATAGCCCGTACAGCTCCCGAAGTCGGCCGGCTGGCTCCCGCCACTTGCAGAGACACATCAGCGTCCCCTGCTTACCAGGTAACCAGGGACGCTGATCTGTCATTACTCTCCCGGACGCTCCGGGAGTCTCCCACTATTAGATAGCGGCTCCTGGCCGCCCAGGAGAGAAACACTTTCTCCCAGAAAGGTTTACTCTGCTCGATTGAGCAGAATAAACCTTTCCCTGCTCTGTTCTTTTTTTTTCTTCTGACATCGGAGACGCTGGCTGCTGTCAGTCAAAAAAATAAATAAATAGCATAGGAATGCATAGCTACATTCCTATTGGCTATTTCAGTTTGCTGACCATGTTCGGCTGACCCGAAGCCACACGAAGCAAGCCGATGTATGGCTGATTTCAGCCGATATACGGCTGAAATCAGCCGTACAAGCCTGAAATGAAGAGCTGAACAGCGTTCAACTCACTTCACTTCGGGTCGGTTATTCACTCGGCTGCCTACGGCAGCTTAGTGAATAGACCCCAAAGTCTTTTAAAAACAAACTGAAAAATAAATTGTAGAGGATGAAGGAAAAACTGGACTCTTAAATATGTATTTTTCCCAAACAATAAAGGATTCCCAGTCATAAATGAGTATTTCTCCTTCTGTGTAGCAAAACTGGCAATGTTTGCCCGAGGGGTTTGTTTTACCTCCTATGTACCAAAATGGCAGATATAGAGGAGGTAAAATAAACTCCTCAATGGATCTTCTTTCAAATGCATTAACCATGTACAGTGGCTAAAAACTGGAACAGGAGTCACATAGTTGCTCTCAGAAATGAAGAGATAATCAATCTTTTAATAAAAAAATAGAAAAAAATATCAATGATAGAGAGAGAGTTAGTTGTATATTATAGTATAATACCGGGGCTGGAGGTTGAGCTTGTTTCGGCTGTCCAAGTTACACAGGAAGTTATATCTGTTGTTTCTGCTGTTGCTGCTGTTGTTGCCGTTGTGCCAGGAGTTGTTGCTTCTGATGTTGTTGTGCATTCACACACAGTGGTTTGTATCTCTGTGCACATGACATAAAAAAGGAAAACATGTTTTTTACATAATACACAACACAAAGTTCAAAGATTAAAAAAAGTGTACGTATAAAAACGTAGGAGCAAAGTTAAATTGATATTCCTTCTGTGTTATCTCCCTGGGAAAATGATGTGCACTTTTTAATGTAAACCTGTGCTGGGAAAAAAAAACATACCACGAGATGGACCACAATCTCATATTTAGTTTATTAATTTGTATTGAGATTGTAGTCCATCACAGAAGTGAGCTTGGATTTGCGACTACTTTACAACACACATCGGGAAAATGGGGAATAAAAATACAAAAAGAACAAAAGTAGCCTCCCTGTGTGTTTTGTAAAGTAGTCACCGCTCCAAGCTCACTCCTTTGATGGACTACAATCTCAGTACAAATTAGTACACTAAACATGAGATTGTAGTCCATCATGGGAGTGAGTTTGGAGCGGTGACTACTTTACAAAACACACAGGGACCTTGGGGAACAAAGTAGCCCCTCTCCAGAAGGAAGGACAGTGTCACCACCAATTCAGAGATGATTTGAGGATCTACAGTCGAGTGATACACAAATAAGATATATTTTTGTTAATAGTTAAGGTACTTGAATGCATTATTAAGATTTATTTCCTCAGTTTAATGTTACTTTAAGTAATGACAAAGATGCTGCTGAACAAACGAGCCCTAGCAAACATGTGTTTCTCTGGTCCATAGGAGGTGAACAGGTGTGAGAGCTGAACTGGGTAAAATAAAAAAGGAAACAAAAGGCATAAAAAATGTTTAATAAATGAGTATGTTTGGAAAAAAAAGATGTTTTAAGGGGACTTAATTTACATGTTGAAAGACATTCAAAAACTGAATAAAGATTCGGCAAATTAGGGTACTAATGGCAAAAAATTATGGATTTTAAGTGAGAAATGATTCTCCTATGTGGAAAAACTGGCAATACTTTCCCATAGGGGTTTGTTTTGCCTCCTGTATACCAAAATGTCAGGTGAAAGAAGTTGAACTCAACTGACAATGATCTTCTTAACCGTGTACAGTAACTAATGTATGAAAACCAGCACTAGAGTCGCACAGTTGCCCTCAGAAGTGAGAAGACTTTTAATAAAAACATTTAAAAAACATAATTGATTCCCATAAACATTTATATATACTGAATAAAGAGCCATACCGGTACTGGAGGGTGAGATTGTGTTATCAGTTACACTGGAAGTTGTATATATTGTTGCCATTGTTGTTGTGACAAAAGTTGATGGTTCTGTTGTTGGTATACAATCACACGTGGTTGGTATCTCTGTGTCTTCACATGAAAGGTAAACATATTATTCACACAATGCACAACACAAAGTAAAGAGACACAATTAAACTTTGTAATGTTTGAACAAAACATTGTTATATTCCTACATTAGGTCCTTCGTCAAATCAGCTATATGTCCTGGAAAGTGATCTATTCTTCTTAAAGTAAACCTGTGCTCGGTAATTAGATACTGAAGGGAAGGGGGCACTTCTAAAATCCCTAATGGTCCCTGAATTCTGAGATATAGGCAGAGAAGGCCCCCCCCCACCCCCTTACAAAAATGTAGTGCTTAGGAGCTGATCAGCTTTTTATGCTATAGAAGAGTAGGAGAAAGATGGACCCTGTGTCAGATTTTTATTTCTGAATGGATTTGGAATTGAAGCGCCATGTCATAATATTCAACTCCAAATTTAAGTTTACTGTAATAGAGATGTATTTATCATTTGATTTCACTTGTGTTGATGCCAATAATACGGTGGCCATTGGTAGCCAATGTTCCCTATTCAATTCTACTAGCCCAACAGAGAAAAAGGTGCAGTTGCTCCTAAAGAAAATAAAGACTGGCTCAGGAGGTATACACCCCTGGGTGCTAAAAGAATTAAGTTCAGTAAACGATAAATCACTAACCTTTTTTTCCAACTACGACAAGACTGACATACAGAACTACTTAACCAGTTGTGGACACTGGGTGCAAATCATGATTTTAGTGTCCTTTTAAACAGGACTAGCTATATAATAAAATGTGTCCTCATATCATACATTATTTTTTTAATGTAATATTCTATGGTATACAGAAAAAATACTTATATATATATATGTTTTACTTTGTTATCTTGAAGTAGAACTCCAGCTAGTACCGAAAGGGTTACCTGCTTGTTTTTCTCTAGGGGCCGGAATAAAGAAGATATGCTCACCTCGGTCCTGCGGCAGTGAACATTAACCTTGCTCCCCCTCCACTCCAGTGGCGTAATGTACCCTGGCATCCTCACGTCCAATACACTGCATAGGACGTGATGACTCACAGGTTCTTAGACTCTTAGAGGGGAAGCCAGGCTAGCAGCCAGCCAGATCCGAGGTCTGGGTGAGTATACATTTGTTATTTTAGCTCCCTAGACAGAAAAACAAGCACTTAACACTTGCAGTGCAGGGGTAGCCCCACTGCAAGGGTTAAAATTTGACATGCCCAAAGTTCTTCTTCATAATGTATTAGGCCCCTTTCACACCTTGTCCGGACCAGTGCTGGACCAGATATGCACATGTTTCTTTAAATGCAGAGCAGTGCCTTTTTGATACATTCCAGTGTGTTCTGGAGCACCAACAGCAGCATGCTTGTATGGCAAAAGAGGCAGGGGCGAGCGGGGAGGGGGTATTTGATTCCTGCACTCTATCTGTGAGCATGACTGCATCAATTTACATGGGAATGTAGGAACAAGAATAGCAGTATGCATGCATGATAGATACAATTATGACAAATTGTAAGTAATCTGTAGAAATCATATTGCTCACCACATTCTTGCGTTTGTCCCTTGCTCATGGGGTCAAAGCAGGGGAAGACATGGGCAGCAATACTTCCCCATTTGTCCATATTGCACACATTATTTTTATACTGGGGATGCCTAGGGGTATTAGAGTTCAGGACATCCCTCTAGCCACTCCACAAACGTATCAGTGTCAACGTGTTTATCAACTATGTTTGCTGGAGCAAAAATATCCAACTTCCACAGAAATCACCTCTTTCCAGCAAAAGGAAGTCAAAGCATAATGAGATCATCAGAGTCAACAAAAGCCTTTTTTTTTTAAATTGCATTTATTGGGG
>NW_017310841.1:794-1194 GCF_000935625.1 Nanorana parkeri | reverse complement strand
CGTTCCGGTGCGTTCCAGACCAGAAAAAAGTGACATACAGGACATTTTTTAAACACACAGGAACGCAACGCAATGGTGGAAATGAGCTCAGAAGTATTATAGGAATACATTGGGATGCATTTTTGGTGCAGACAAAAAAAGACGTTCTGTTCTGAACTAGATGTGAAAGGGACCTTAATCCTGTAAAGTAGCTGATTCTAAAGACTGGAACAAGAGTCGCATAGTTGCCCAAAGAAATTAAAAGTGAGAATTAATCTTTTAATAAAAATATAAAAAACATATTTACAACTCCCATGAACATTAAAGTAGAACTATGAGATGAGTGATTTCCACTCACCTCATAGTTCTAGCCGACCTGTGACAATGAGACTGTCACAGGTCGGCTCAGTAGATCGGCAGG
>NW_017310841.1:0-338 GCF_000935625.1 Nanorana parkeri | reverse complement strand
AATATTGTATACTACCGGGACTGGAGACTGGGCTGGTTTCTTCTGTCCCAGTTACGGTGTAAGTTGTATCTGTTTCTGTCGTTTCTGTTGTGTCAGTAGTTGTTTCTTCTGATGTTTCACATTCACACTGAGTGATTGTCGCCTCTGTTGGTACTGTGCTCAAGACATGAAAGGGAAAAATGTTTTTGATATAATGCACCACAGACCTAAAGTTATTGTTTTATCCAAAAAGTGTAAAACATAATTCTAATAAACACATTGAGTATATGTATTGCTGTTGTTGCGGCCGTTGTGTCAGGAGTTGGGATGAGCTCAGGTTTGGACTGAGCCCGATCCAG
>NW_017310840.1:11521-12707 GCF_000935625.1 Nanorana parkeri | reverse complement strand
CACCTGTGATCTCCGCCCCCTCCATGTACTGACCACACTTGGCCCGGAGTTCCCCCAGTTGGTTGCACACGGTCGCCTCTTCCTTCAGGTTGCGGCTCCTCTGAGCCCGACATTTCACCTTCTCCAACTCTGCAACAGAGAGATGACATCACTGGAGGCCACGCCCACCACATCCTACCAGCCAATCACATTCCAGATTTCCAGCCTGAGGGGAAATGACTACATTATGGGGTCCCCCTCCCCCACTGGGTATACATTGTATATTATGGGGTCCCCCTCCCCCACTGGGTATACATTGAATATTATGGGGTCCCGGCCTCTCCCAGGGGTACCCCGAACTCATTTCATTATACGGATCGGTATTCTCTCATACAGATCGTTAATCTCTCCGCACTATACCGATCGGTATGTTTATCTCCCCCGGAATGAGGGAGAAGTTTGATAATAATAGTCCTCCGCTCGCCCCATCCCCCGGGCTCGGTGCGATCACATCGAGTTTACTCACGCCGGATCTCCCGATCGCTCATCGTTCGACTTCTCCGTTCATCTCCCGCGCTGACTTGTATCTGACCCCGCCCTCCATCTATCACCAAAACACCTGATTGGCCGCCTCGAACTCCTGGCCACTTCTTATTGGTTATCTGTACTGTCAGTCATCCCAGAGCCTACATTGTCCTGAATGGGGGATGTCGCGCCTGCGCTTCGCTATCTCCGCCCCTCTACTCAATGGACACGGTGATTGGTGGAATGAACGAGAAGGCGGATCATAGATACGGTAGCTATGACGCCTTGCTCTACTGCGGATCCTGGCGGTCACATGACACGTGGTACGTCTGAGGAACCAATCAGATGAGACCGGGGCGGAGACGATAACACTTGTTAGAGCCTTTATAACAGGTCCAAACCAGAAAAATGGCGGATAGCTCTGCCCACCGTGTGTATACTGTGCGACAGTGACGTCACCAGACAGGAAAAGCAGAAACCACGTGTATGATCTAGAATTACCGACACCGGCAGGTAAATATCCCTTCACCGCTGGCCTGTGTCATCCTCATCCTCCCCTTCTCTGTACTGCTGCCTGCCTCTCCCTGTGTCATCCTCATCCCCTCTCTGTCATCCCCCCCTCTCTCTCATCCTCATCCCTCTCTCTCATCCTCATCCCCCCCTCTCTCTCCGTCATCCCCCT
>NW_017310840.1:5223-5437 GCF_000935625.1 Nanorana parkeri | reverse complement strand
GGAGGTTTTCATGTGTCACTGACCCCACGTCTTTCCCTCCTCAGCACTTCCTCCGGATCTCCAGTATCTCCCGGAGGATCAGCAGAGGGAGCCGGACACGGATATACGCCGCATGTTGGTGGAATGCCTCCAGCTGGTGAGGAGGAGGGGAGGAGTTCCATTCAGGGCAACGTAACCCCTGCCCCCCCCAGGACTTATGGGGGGGGGGGAGCAT
>NW_017310840.1:2448-5191 GCF_000935625.1 Nanorana parkeri | reverse complement strand
GAGGCCACGGGGGAGGGTAGAGCGGTGCTGGGTCTGTGGTGGAGGTCACGGGGGAGGGTGGGGCATAAGGAGCCTGGTGGGGGAGGGGATGATGATGATGATGATGGATATGTTGGGTCCTAATGTCCGGTGCCGTCCTCCTTCCAGCTCGGGGCCACGCGTGAGGGGCGCTGCATCCTGAAGGAACGAGGAGTCTACCTGATCCTGAGGTCGCTGCACTCCTGGGAGACGGATCCCGCCATGCAGAGGACCTGCGAGAAGGTTATACAGGTCAGTCAAGGGGCCGGCTCTGGATCTCGGGGAGACTGGAGGGTACGGGGCCGGCTCTGGATCCCGGGGGGGACTGGAGGGTACGGGGCCGGCTCTGGATCCCGGGGGGACTGGAGGGTACGGGGCCGGCTCTGGATCCCGGGGGGACTGGAGGGTACGGGGCCGGCTCTGGATCCCGGGGGGACTGGAGGGTACGGGGCCGGCTCTGGATCCCGGGGGGACTGGAGGGTACGGGGCCGGCTCTGGATCCCGGGGGGACTGGAGGGTACGGGGCCGGCTCTGGATCCCGGGGGGACTGGAGGGTACGGGGCCGGCTCTGGATCCCGGGGGGACTGGAGGGTACGGGGCCGGCTCTGGATCCCGGGGGGACTGGAGGGTACGGGGCCGGCTCTGGATCCCGGGGGGACTGGAGGGTACGGGGCCGGCTCTGGATCCCGGGGGGACTGGAGGGTACGGGGCCGGCTCTGGATCCCGGGGGGACTGGAGGGTACGGGGCCGGCTCTGGATCCCGGGGGGACTGGAGGGTACGGGGCCGGCTCTGGATCCCGGGGGGACTGGAGGGTACGGGGCCGGCTCTGGATCCCGGGGGGACTGGAGGGTACGGGGCCGGCTCTGGATCCCGGGGGGACTGGAGGGTACGGGGCCGGCTCTGGATCCCGGGGGGACTGGAGGGTACGGGGCCGGCTCTGGATCCCGGGGGGACTGGAGGGTACGGGGCCGACTCTGGATCCCGGGGGGACTGGAGGGTACGGGGCCGGCTCTGGATCCCGGGGGGACTGGAGGGTACGGGGCCGGCTCTGGATCCCGGGGGGACTTTGTTTCTCTAGTTTCTGGTCCTCCTGTCAGCTGGGCGGCTTCTCGATGTCCCAACTGTCACTGAATTTCTGTGCAATGGAGAAAGTGTGACTGACGTTCTGGTACCGTCCAGTAGGGCCCCTCCCCCCCGTACTTGTTGTTCCCATAACTGAGGCATGCTGGGTAGGGGAGGGAGACATACGGGGCCCCATTTATAACCTTGGTGACCTTGTAGGGCACACTGTTGGCGGGGGAGGTGTTTGCTGGTGTCCCGATCTCCTAGAGGCGGCGGTATAACCCGGCTGTCATAGAATTCCTGTGTCCCGCTATAGACGGGAATTCATTGATTTTACGGCAGATACAAAAATCTTCTTTTTTTTGTCTTTTTAGGTTCTGATTGGAGATGAACCCGAACCCGACTTAGAGAACCTATTGGAGGTGACGGTCCCACCCGAGGTGGAGGAACAACTGAAGCGCCTGGATGAGGAGGAGGAGAGAGAGTTACAGGAAGAGACCGACAAGTGACGGGAGGAGGAGACTGTGTGCTATCTATCCCGCCCCTGAGGAGGAGTCCCTGGGCTACTCATCCCGCCCCTGAGGAGGAGTCCCTGGGCTACTCATCCCGCCCCTGAGGAGGAGTCCCTGGGCTACTCATCCCGCCCCTGAGGAGGAGTCCCTGGGCTACTCATCCCGCCCCTGAGGAGGAGTCCCTGGGCTAATACAAAGAGAGACCTCCTCCACTCGGGCTTGTGGGAGGGGCCGGCCAGAGCGCCGTCCATACTCCTCACCCCGTACAATCCGGTCACCTCCAAGCTTGTGGTCTGTGCCTGACGGTCGCTCGCGCCTGACGCGTTTCACCCAATTGGGCTTCGCTATAGAGTAGGAAGTGGGCGGGATCTTATTTCTGTTTCACAGCAGCAAGACCCTCAGGATAATTCATGGGTGAAACGCGTCAGCGGTGGGTGACCCTCCGCCACGGATCACAAGCTTGGAGCTGGCTGGATTCTACAAATAAAAGCACGGGCTGAAGATTGGCTGTGACCACGCCCACCATCTCATCCTAAAGTGTGACCACGCCCACCATGTCAGCTCTGTGGGTGTGGCCGGGAGGATTTTCCCTCTACAGATAATGAAATATATTTTACTCCGGTTTTGTTTTCATACAAATAATAATAAAATGTTTTTAAAACCCAAATGTGTCTGGCGCCCCTCCCCCCTCCCTTCCTGTGCCGAGGCGCCCCTCATATCACTGCACTTCCTGTGCCGAGGCGCCCCTCATATCACTGCACTTCCTGTGCCGAGGCGCCCCTCATATCACTGCACTTCCTGTGCCGAGGCACCCCTCATATCACTGCACTTCCTGTGCCGAGGCACCCCTCATATCACTGCACTTCCTGTGCCGAGGCACCCCTCATATCACTGCACTTCCTGTGCCGAGGCGCCCCTCATATCACTGCACTTCCTGTGCCGAGGCGCCCCTCATATCACTGCACTTCCTGTGCCGAGGCACCCCTCATATCACTGCACTTCCTGTGCCGAGGCACCCCTCATATCACTGCACTTCCTGTGCCGAGGCACCCCTCATATCACTGCACTTCCTGTGCCGAGGCACCCCTCATATCACTGCACTTCCTGTGCCGAGGCACCCCTCATATCACTGCACTTCCTGTGCCGAGGC
>NW_017310840.1:671-1024 GCF_000935625.1 Nanorana parkeri | reverse complement strand
TGGTTTATGGGGTCCTAGCACCATGTCTCTGTCCCTGGAACATTGTTACCCCTGTGACTGTATCTGAGGAGCAGCAACCGCTGACATCATCTCAGCCTCGTGTAGTCCCCTGTACAGCAGCCCAGGGAGGGGGAGGGGCTGTGCTGGGACCCAATCAGATGTTCTGCACCCACATGTGCTGACAGTAGAAGAGAGCAGAGTGATGACCTCATCAGTCGGGTGCTGCTCCTTCGCTCTCCAATCACAGGCTGGGAGAGATACGCTTGCTGTGCAAATCTCAGAATTGGATGGACGTGTGTGTGGGGGAGGGGCACCTACGTGTGCAGAGATTTCCCCTCACTTCCTGTATGTGG
>NW_017310840.1:0-588 GCF_000935625.1 Nanorana parkeri | reverse complement strand
CCAGCCAATCACAGCGCTGCTAATAAATAGTCTGTATTATGAAGAGTAGAAAAGAGAGGGATGGTGGAAAGGGCCCAATGACGGCTCGGGGCCACAACCTCCAGCAACGGCCTTATTGCACGGATGGCTGGTCCCAGGCTATGTACAAGGCACATGTGTGGTCTGGAATACTCGGGCCCCTGGTGGAGGGCCAATGGCAGCTTTCCGAATGTCCCGGCCTCGGTCCCTCAGGATCTGTCCTCCTGGGCGGGGCCCTGTAGGCTCTGGAGGGCCGCTTTGCTGATTGTCCCGTAGGCCTGCGTGTAGCTGTGCAGAGACGCTTTGGGGTCCCCGGCCCCCCCAACATTGGACGTCGCCTGGAACATCTTCCTGCTGAACTTCTGAGCCGATCGCATGTCGCGGCCCTGAGGGGCCACAGCGCGCTGGTTCTGTAGAGGAGACGTCACATGATCAACGCTCACCAATCAGATGTCTCTACTTATCAGACGCAGGCCGGTTATACTGCCACCTACAGGAAATGTCCAAGCCAACCCCCCCATATCACCCGGCACTCCGCCTCCTCCCTGAACTCCGCCTCCTCCCTGAACT
>NW_017310839.1:0-12789 GCF_000935625.1 Nanorana parkeri | reverse complement strand
ATGGTAACACTGTATGTACGGTAACACTGGATGTATGGTAATTCTGTATGTACGGTAACACTGGATGTACGGTAACACTGGATATACGGTAACGCTGGATGTACGGTAACACTGGATGTATGGTAATACTGTATGTACGGTAACACTGGATGTACGGTAACACTGGATGTACGGTAACACTGGATGTATGGTAATGCTGGATGTACGGTAACACTGGATGTACGGTAACACTGGATGTATGGTAACACTGGATGTATGGTAACACTGGATGTACGGTAACACTGGATGTACAGTAACACTGGATGTACGGTAATGCTGTATGTACGGTAACACTGGATGTACGGTAATGCTGGATGTACGGTAACACTGGATGTACGGTAACACTGGATGTACGGTAACACTGGATGTATGGTAATGCTGGATGTACGGAAGCTTCGGCTACATACAATCATGGCGGCGAGCGGGCTTTGTATTCATTAATAGAATACATCGCTCGCCATGATTGGCTCAGCGCGGTATACTGTATGTAGCCGAAGCTTCCTTACATCCAGTATTACCGCGCATCCAGCATTACTGTACATCCAGTGTTACCGCTCATCCAGCATTACCGCACATCCAGTGTTACCGCGCATCCAGCATTACCGCACATTCAGCATTACCGCACATCCAGTGTTACCGCACATACAGTGTTACCGCTCATCCAGTATTACCGCACATCCAGCATTACCGCACATCCAGTGTTACCGTGCATCCAGTATTACCGTGCATCCAGTATTACCGCACATCCAGTGTTACCGCTCATCCAGCATTACCGCACATCCAGTGTTACCGCGCATCCAGCATTAACGTACATACAGTATTACCGCGCATCCAGTATTACCGCGCATCCAGTATTACCGCGCATCCAGTATTACCGCGCATCCAGTGTTACCGCGCATCCAGCATTACCGTACATACAGTGTTACCACGCATCCAGCATTACCGTACATACATTGTTACCGCGCATCCAGTATTACCGCGCATCCAGTATTACTGCGCATCCAGCATTACCGCGCATCCAGCATTACCGTACATCCAGTGTTACCGCGCATCCAGCATTACCGTCCATACAGTGTTACCGCGCATCCAGCATTACCGCGCATCCAGCATTACCGTACATACAGTGTTACCGCGCATCCAGCATTACCGTACATACATTGTTACCGCGCATCCAGCATTACCGCGCATCCAGTATTACCGTACATACATTGATACCGCGCATCCAGCATTACCGTGCATCCAGTATTACCGTACATACAGTATTACCGTACATACAGCATTACCGTACATCCAGCATTACCGTACATCCAGCATTACCGTACATCCAGCATTACCGCACATCCAGCATTACCGCGCATCCAGCATTACCGTACATACAGCATTACCGTACATACATTGTTACCGCGCATCCAGCATTACCGTACATACATTGTTACCGCGCATCCAGCATTACCGTACATACAGTATTACCGTACATACATTGTTACCACGCATCCAGCATTACCGTACATACATTGTTACCGCGCATCCAGGATTACTGCGCATCCAGTATTACCGCGCATCCAGCATTACCGCGCATCCAGTATTACCGTACATACAGTGTTACCGTACATCCAGCATTACCGTACATCCAGCGTTACCGTACATCCAGCATTACCGTACATCCAGTGTTACCGCGCATCCAGCATTTCCGTACATCCAGCATTACCGTACATCCAGCGTTACCGTACATCCAGCATTACCGTACATCCAGCATTACCCTACATCCAGTGTTACCGTACATCCAGCATTACCGCGCATCCAGCATTACCGTACATCCAGTGTTACCGTACATCCAGCGAGCTGACAAATGTGTATGTAAACATTATTTTGGGTTATACTCGTCTCATACGACGATTATAGCCCAAAAGACAATATTTTACTGAATAATTAGGGGGTCGTCTTATACGCCCAAGTAAAGATGAAGACGCCGGCACTCCAAATTCATAAGCAAACGTCTATCTATTGGCGTGCAGCATAGTAAATAGCAACGAACATTTCGGGGTCACAGAGGATCCCCTTCCTCAGGCAAAAGCATACCCTGCACGTCAATAAATACCCTGTTTCCCCGAAAATAAGACCTAGCACTATTTTTCAAGATTCCTGTAATATGAGACCTACCCCGAAAATAAGACCTAGTCTGGTGGTGGCCTGTGAGGGGGAACTTGCAGGAGAGATGGTGTCGGCCTGCAAGGGACATACTGTATTAAGGGGATGATGGGGGACTCCCTCCGGCCAGCGCAGTACCAGGGAGCACTCCAGTACCAGACTTCACCCACTGCTGCCCCTGAAGGCGCTGCTTAATGTAATGGTACCGTACTTTACCGCGCTGTCCACTGTCTGATGTCCCCACTGCTGCACCGCTGGTACCGCTGTCCCTGGTGGCAAAGGAAGCCTGCGTTCTAGAAAGCAAGGCTGCGGCGGCGGAGGGAGTAGAGCCGCTTTAGCAGATACTTCCTCTATAGCTCCAGCTACTGTGACAGGCGGAGTGACACCAGAGTGACACCGGATAAATTTGGATTGTTGTACATTTTGTTGCACAGTAAAAAAAAAAAAAATAAGACACCCCCTGAAAATAAGACCCCCCCTAAAAATAAGACACCCCCTGAAAATAAGACACCCCCTGAAAATAAGACACCCCCTAAAAATAAGACACCCCCTAAAAATAAGACACCCCATGAAAATAAGACACCCCATGAAAATAAGACACCCCCTGAAAATAAGACACCCCCTGAAAATAAGACCTGGCGTGTTTCTTGGGGACAAAAAAAAAATATAAGACAGTGTCTTATTTTCGGGGAAACACGGTAGACGTTTGCTTATGAATTTGGAGTGCCGGCGTCTTCATCTTTACTTGTGATTATAACGGATGCCACAACGGATGCCACGGTAGCCGTTGACTACCACAGCACCCGCTTTTCAAAGGGATTTGGCGGTCAGGAGTGTGATGGGACCATGGACTGTCTTATGCGCACAGCCGCCTTATATGCCGGCAGATACCGTATGTTATACGAGGGGGTCTAGTTCATCCATTGGGCGTGTCTGTTGAGTGAATTCCTGGATGAGACGTTGAAACAAAGAGCCGTGATTGAGTACCAACCCTAAGGTCTCGTTCACACCTAGGCGTATTGCATATGCGCGTCTGTCGCGATTCGCTGTAAAAAAGTCGCGCGACCGTCGCGCGTTTCCGAAGGCTACTTGGCTGTATCCCAATGGAAACGCGCAACAAAACGGCCCAAAGTAGTACCCGGACCTTTCCAGGCGTGGGCCGTTTTGTAGCGCGTTAGGGACGGGCGGAAATACGCCGAGGTGGGAACCAGACCATTGAATACAATGGGATTTATATTTTTGAGCGTTTTGTAGAGCGTTCGTCGAGCGTAGAACCCGCTACAAAACGTTCAGGTGTGAACCAGGGCTAACCCTAACGCCTGAAGATTGGGTATGGCGATGCAGTATTTGACGTAAGCGGTATTGGGTGTTCGGCAAAGAAGTTTAGAAAAGGAGAAACTAAAATTGATGGCAAAGCATTGAACGGCGCCATCGAGCTCTTCTCGTCCCAAGAAATCCGCATCTGCCAAACTGAATTTGAATAAAACGATGGCGCAAATGCATAGAACATGATGGGCAGTCTGTGGAAGGGTGACTCTGAGTAGAGGAATTGATAGGCCAATTGTATCCATGTGGATTCTTTCCATCTCTGAATAATGAAACATTCTATATCTCAATTTGTTTCTAGAATTCCCTAATTGTTCCCTCCGTGTTCCCTAATTTCCAGCACTGGACCCCCTGTATTGTTTAGTCAGTCAGCTCCTATAAAGATCCTGTCCCTCCAGCAGAATCTTCCATTACCACCCCTAATACCTCCTCACTAGGCACAGCCCAAAAAACTGTGGAGTAAGAGCCTCAGATAGACCAATGAGATCCACCCTCTGAACTCTCCCCGGCAGAGTTTCTGGTTTCCACTTGAACCATCTCATAAAATTCTCTTGATCGGCCGGCCAGTCCTACACCCCTTTCCGCTGGGCCACGGAGCTCGCCAGCCAGCGATGGTGCTTTTGGTCCCGTGGTCCTGGTAGTCAGGCTACAAGCTTACTTGGTTATGGGCAGGGCAGCCATCAGGGGGGCACGGCAGATACTCACGTAAGATGCCCGGGCAGCCTGGGGGGCCCGCCCCAGGTCCCTTACATGACTATCAGCCAACGGGAAGGGCGAGGAGACGGACGCCTGGCCCCAGCATTGCAGCTCCAGTGATGGGCTCCGGCCTAAAGCCGTGTAAGGGGCCCTAAAATTTCTGATGGCTGCCCTGGGTACGGGCCAAATGGTTTGGCTGCCCTTAATGACCCTGCACACCGACCGAGGCCGCCGGCTGATCCTTCTGCCCGAGAACTAACAAGGTGTTTCGGAAAGCTATTTCAGTTCTCAGCCTCTCCGTATCTGATCATACTTCAGCCTCGTACATCCGAAGACGGCCTGATTGTCTGAGCACGACACCTCGCTCCGCTGGAGTCTGGCTCATTTATTAGAGGCCGCTCTTTTATTGGAATGGTCTGTCGGCACCGCCATCTATCCCAATTTATGGCAGCTATATTAGGCTCACAACAGGACCTTACCCCGGGGCCGGCTGCATTACCTATCTGCTTCTATATAAAGGTTCGATCGCCCAATTTAAATTGTTATATTACGCTGTTTACACCAGCCAAGGACAAAACAAGGGTGTTAACCCTTTCACAGCGGGCCCTTGCCTGCACTTTGCTCCCACCGGCGTACTGTTCGTATCTTCTCTAATTACAGAGGCAAAGCGCGGTATTCAATGAGATTTGAGTGGTTTCCATGGATAAGATCTGGATTTGGTCGCTGTATCTCTCTAGGGGCGCAGATAATACAGAGCTGGTATTGGGAAGGAGACATTGTACGTAGGACATTTTATTTTTGTGTTGAATTATAATTCCCACGAGGTCTCTTGTGTCCCCTTGCTGCAGGGATTTATTTCAGGCGGGCAAGGCAGGACATAGAAGGAGGAAGCGAGCTGCTGCTTGCAGCAACCTTACAGACATCCGGTTTGTTCCCAAAGATGGCCAGAAGAGGAGTTCACTGATAATGGAAGTACCCACGGGCAGGGGGCGTAACTAGAAATCACAGGGCCCCATAGCAAAATTTTGCATGGGGCCCCGTGATTTCTAGTTATACCCCTTGCAGAGCCCATTTGAGATCCCACGCAGCCCACTTGAGGGTGACCCTGCAGAGCCCACCATAGACCCTCAGCTGGGCTGGTCACACACCTTACCTGTCTGCTTCCCCTTCCTGCACGATGGTTTCCTCCCTCGCTCCGAAGACATGCTGGAAGGTAAATTGGCCCTGCATGTGTGATAGGGACCTTAGATTGTAAGCTCCATTTAGGACAGGGACCTGGGACCCCGACTGGGGACCGCCATCAGAAATCAGCTTCCTCTCCGCTGGAACCTGAATCCCAGTGTCATCAGCCCAAACCTGCCTAATTATTGGACAGAACCAATATCTTAGGACAGAACGCTAACCCCTCAATCATCAGACAACACCAATGTGGAAGAGGAAACCAAGATCTGCTTTATTGAAGGAAGCGCACAGAGTTTATACCTCACAGATTCAGATAGGAGTGCAGCGTGTCCCCTCCCCCAGACAGCCGGGTGCCACACTGGAAGTCCTGAAGCACAGACACTCTTTGAACTTAATGACTGCCCTTAATCAGATCATCACAACAATGGCCCCTCCCCCAGACAGTCTGCTGCCTATACTGAACACGGGGTCACATACATGTCATGTCGGGGGAAACATGCGGTATTGTCACTCCACACATGAACCTAGGAGAATGGTTGCATGTAACCCCGAGAGGTCTGAGGGGGGTCTCCATAGTTCTAGGTCCATAGTCAGTAGGAAGGAGGCTAGCCCTCAGACTGGGTTCACATCTGGGCCTTTGTAATATGCGCGTTTCGGGCCGCGCGTTTTTACCGCGATTTGCGGTCCACGAGAGCTATCCGGCTGTATCCTGATGTATACGCGCGGAAATACGCCCCCAAAAGAAGCTCCTGCACTTGTTTGGCCGTAGGTGGGAACCATGCCCATAGGAGATAATGGGATTTCACTTGCTGAGATGTGAACCCGGCCTCAGGCTCCTCCAGCAGCCCCAGTGACAGTCCAGTCGGTCACATGCCGCATGTAAGGAATAATAGAAATGTCACCAGCACACCAAAAAGGTTTCAGCAAAAGTCCATTTAATGACAAATTGCCATTCGGTTGCAAGCGCTTTCTGGTTTGCAGTTTGTCATTAAATGGACTTTTGCTGAAACCTTTTTGGTGTGCTGGTGACATTTCTATTATTCCTATGTCATGCGCGGTGCCACCCGTGGTCACTACAAGCACCCACCTCTACATACAGGATATTTACTGTTTCGGTACGGAGTGCAGCAAGATACTTACTCCTTTGTGCATGTAAAGCGCTGCATGAAATTGTCGCCATTATGTAAATAATATAAATATCTGTAACAAATAATGAAATAAACTTAATATCCAGAAGAAACGCATGTTAGTGGGGACATAGACAGAGGTGTCAGCAGTTCCAACCCGTCTTCGGTGTGATTGCGGGGGGCACCAATGCAGTGGCGTAACAATAGCCATAGCGACCCAGGCGGCCGCTATGGTGCCCGGGCACAGGGGGGCCCGGCCAGGACACCCCCCTGATGCCGTGCGGACCGCCTGGGTGGCTATGGGTTCGAACACGCCGCTGTTCAGATCTCCGTGATCTGTGCAGCGCTGCGTTCTTCTCCATAGCCGCTGCTGAGTCAATGAGAGTCAGCAGCGGCGGTGGAGGAAGCTGGACGTGGCAGGGAGGAGGAGGCGGGGCCAGTGACGGAGGAGGAGGCGGGCCCGGCGACGGAGGACGGAGCGGGCCCGGCGACGGAGGAGGGAAGACGTAGGAAGAAGAGGCGGGCAGGTAAGGAGTGTGACCAGCCCACCTGAGGGTGACCCTGCAGAGCCCACCATAGGGAGTCTATGGTGGGCTCTGCAGGGTCATCCTCAGGTGAGCTGTGTGGGCTCTTCAAGGGGTGTAACTAGAAATCACAGGGCCCCATACAAAACTTTGCTATGGGGCCCTGTGATTTCAAGTTACGCCCCTGCACCAATGTATCCAGCATTAGGAGGAACTGATGACATTCGGCTCTCTTGTTTTCCTAGAATTCCGCAGCCCCCGGAAGAATAAAATTAGCAGGCGCGGATTATTTTTATAAGCGGTCCAGCGCGCTCGGCATTTAATGAGAGGCTTTAATGTCTCCTGGGTGACTTGTGAGTTCTAAGCCGACCGGTTCGTCTACTTAACTGCCGCTCTCTTCTAAAGATCTCTCTCCAGCTGAGTTGCCTCTCGAGCCGTTCCCGGGAAGTTACCAACACTGATTTCTAACTTGGCAAATGCTCATTTCCCGGCTGTCACACTAACCAGCTTGCTTTGGTACCTCGGGTCGCTTTCCCACACCGAGTGCGCAGGAATTCCGACTCGACGCCAACTTTCCACTTATGCGCTCTTGTTTCGGGTCAATGTCTCATGAAGTGTTGACGCCTCCCTATGAAGATGCTGGTTTCCTGCAGCCATGTTGATCCTCTTCAGTCATTTGCTTTCCATATCCTGGAAGTATACAGACAAGGAGGTCACTCTGACCTTGGCTGGCACATACTAGTTCTGGCTTAGTGGCTCAGAAAATATTAAAAGCCGAAGCTGGCTGCTGCGTTGCGTGTCCTGGCAGCGGCCCATCTCTCCTATGCGCTCTCGGGGGGGATTTTAACCATTTCCGCACCGCTTACTGATTACAAGAATGAAATGAAAAGAATATTATGATAAGAATATCACTATATATGCATCCTGACTGCAATATGCTAATACATCCTTATCGTTATTATTATTATTTATGACTTTAAAGGAGAAGTACGGGGTCGGGGATTTTCCCCATAGTTCTCCTCAGGGTCGGGAGAACACAAACTAGCGTCCTCCCGTCACCCTAAGCTCAGTATATAGGGAGCTACAGCTCGCGGTATACTGAGACGCCGGAGCGGATCCCGACATCGATGTCTGGATCCGCCCAGCTGCGTGAGTGACAGCTGGCTCCTCCTATCTAGAGGCAGAGCCAGCTGTACCCGCCCCCTCCCCCGTCCGTTCCGCCAGTCAGCGCTGGAGGATCGGAGCGGGGAGCGGGGAATCCAGCCCCTCCCCCTGTCACGGCAGAGAGCAGTGACAGGATCGAGAGGTGAGCGAACGCCGGTATGTGTTCTCTCACCTCCCGATCTACTGAGCCGACCTGTGACAGTCTCATTGTCACATGTCACCCCGAACTATGAGTAGGGTTGCCACCTTTTCTTCTAAGGAAACCCGAACACACTGCCCCCGTCTGCATGACATCTTGTGTCCGGGTTTCAGCTGCCATGAAACCCGAACAGAGCATTCAAAACCCGACCTGTCCGGGTGAATCCTGGACAGGTGGCAACCCTAACTATGAGGTGAGTGAAAATCCCCCCCCCCCCCTCATAGTTCTCCTTTAAATGCATTGGATATCTGTGGCCCTAAAGTGATGTCAAGGCCTGCACTTGAGGCACCCCTGAACCCCCATTCACACCTGAGCAATTTGTTGTGCTCAGCATGAAGATTCCCATTATATTCACACCTGAGCTTCGTACTGCCAATTGTTGGGTGGGCCTTTTGGGGAACGGATTTCCTTTGTGTTTGGCCCCTATAGACTTTATTGGGAGCGTCGGAGATCACGCAGCACAGGTGGTTTGGCATATTTTTCAAGCACGTAACATCCATTCTCCTCCCAGCAACCGCAGGCCTGTGGAGGATTCAGGAGTGCCCATGCTGGATGTGGAGGCTTTCACCCAATTGGTGATGGCCCACAAGTACCTCTAGGGCCCCAGTGATGGCCATTGTAAGAACCTTGCCAGGAGGCAGAGGGCCTGGGAGGAAGTTCAGTGCAAAGTTTTCCTGGATTGGGAGCTCCAAAAGAGCAAAACACCCCAACACCACGCCCAACCCAACACCCATTGGAAGGGGTGTCACCGGAGGCACAGAGTTTAAGCACCAGCCGGATTTTACCAGAGCTTCTGATGGATGGAAATGGATTTTGCTGCTTGCTTGTACCAGGTCGCGGCCCCCGGGATTGCCCTGCCAAAGGGATGGACAGGATAGGTGGGCTCCAATGAGGAGACAGTAACCCAGAGTATGGTCAGGACAAGGGAAAGGTTCCGACAGGAGATAACCAGAGAATGGTCGGACGGTCCAGGTCTGCAGCCAGTAGACAGGGGTTTAAAAAGGGGACAAAAATGTAGTCGGGTCCAGACAGGGGTCCAGGCAGGCAGCAAGCAGACAGCAGTCGGGTAGTCCAAGGTCAGGAACGAGCAGTCAGTAGATAAGGCTGGAGATGAGAGATACGTCGGGTCCAGGCAGAAGATCGGGGAGGGAGACAAGCGGAGAATGTTCAGATGGTCGGCCAACAGTAAACAATAGTAGCATTAAATCTCCGGTACACACAGGGAACGAGCTTGAAGCACCAGCCCCTTGCACCCACACCCAGCATCACCTCAGGATGTTCCGGTCCAGAATCTGTGGCTATCATTAGCCATACTGGCCTGGATTCTGCGGGAGTCATTAGAAGTAATGACAGAGCTCCTCTGAGTCCCATTAGAAGTACTGGTGGGTCTTCTGGGGGTCCCCGGTCCTGGCTGGGATTCCCAGAGGAGATCTGTAAAACCCGGCAGGGACTCTGAGCGTACCAGAACACAGATATAAGGATGATGACATGGGATGTCCCAGATAATACTGCCCCACTGGTCCAAACAAAACACCTGAAGCTTGAAAACACATCAAAAAAACATGAAAAAAGCTTCAAAATGACCTGAAAACGCTCGTTCTCAGTGTGAATGGGGGTCTATCTGGTAAGTTGTCCAACTCCTTGACTACAGAGCTGGAAAATATACATCAGTTGTTCCCTGCATGGTTCTAGATATACTAAGCTTCTAAAAAGGGGGCATTGGGCAGCACAGTGGCGTAGTGGTTAGCGCTTCTGCCTTGCAGCACTGGGGGTCCCCGGCTCAAATCCCAGCCAGGTTCACTGTTTGCATGGCGTTTGCATGTTCTCCCCGTGCTTGTGTGGGTTTCCTCTGGTTTCCTCCCACACTCCAAAGACACGCCGGAAGGTTAATTGGCTCCTCTCTAACGCCGGGCACACACCTTACAACCATGGTAGGACTTTTGTCTTGCGATGGTTGTAAGGTACTTAAAAAAACGTACGATCCGCCCATCTTGCAAAGGCAGATCGTACTTGCGATGATAGCAAGCCACGCCCCCTGAGGGGCGGGCTTCCGATGACCGCAATGCCGAACGGGCAGTGTGCGCTTGCGCACACCGGCCCGTACCGCTGTTATCGTACGGACATGCCACAAACCCGCCGAACGTCGTGCGATGCTCGGAGGGTTTTCGAACATGTCCGTAAGTTTAAAGTCGTGCGACCGTACAGTAGCAGAGGCCGCACGGCTTCCACACACCTTCCGATAATCGTACGATCGCGGGATTTCCCGCCATTATCGTAAGGTGTGTGGGCACCTTAAGTTGGCCCTCTATGTATGCATGTGAGATGCGGACCTTCGATTGTAAGCTCCTCGGGGGCGGGGACTGATGTGAACGTGCAACCATGTAAAGTGCTGTGTAAATTGTCGGCGCTCTATAAATACCTGTAATAAATAAATGTGCCCCTCTCCTTCCTGGTGGCTCTCGCCTGCATGAAGGTAACTTGTTTCCGAGTCAGGCTTCAAATATGAAATCAGAATGAAGGTCTGGTGTCGTGTTTGAGTTTTGCTCTCCAATCCCATTATGGAGTGTTTTTCCCAGAAACTGCTTTCCAGTTCCGATCAGTTTACAGAAAGGAGGCCGAGCTCCAGTCGTTGGTAAACCGATCAGTTATTGAAGCGGAGGGGCTCGGAGCAGAACGGTCATCAATTAGAGGACCTGGCCACCAGGGCCGGTGCTAGGATTGTAGTCAAGGTGGGCAAGGTGCAATTTTGCGCCCCGACCCCGACCCCCTGTAAAAACAGGGCATTTTGACAAGTATTGTACTGTGGTGCACGCGCTATGGTTTTTTTTTTCACTTAACTTCGGCGCGGGAGAGCAGCGGCGAGGCAGCGATTGTCCGGTGGGAGGAGCTCCAGGTGGGTTCCTAATTTAGCTTGCCGGCGACTGCCAGAGGTGCCGCGCGTGTCGGGATCCTCTGGCAGTCGCCGGCCAGCTAAATTAGGAACCCACCTGGAGCTCCTCCCACCGGACCAGCGCTGACTCGCCGCTGCTCTCCCGCGCCGAAGGTAAGTAAAAAAAAAACATAGCGCAGGCATCGGGGCATTTTGACGAGTACTCGTCAAAATGCCCTGTTTTTTCCGCCCTCACCCTGCAGCGCCGTAAGGCGCCCGCCTTACTTTCCTTGCGCTAGCGCCGGGCCTGCTGGCCACCATCACACAGACCTGGCTGGGCGCGATTCCGCCGGAGAGTCCGGCTGTTCACGAGAGGAGAATTTGCATTATCTCCCCTTGAAGGAGGCAGCTGGGCCGGCGGCTCTCGGGGATTACAACACCGTGCTTGTACTGCTTGGCATGGCGACATTTGTGTTCATAGCGCCAGTGCCAAGAGGGATCATTTACCATTTAGAGAACGTGGCGCAGCTCGGGCAAACAAGGAGTGGCAAGCGAAGGATCTCATGTATACAAATGAAAGAAATCGCTGTTACTTATTGCAAACAGTCACATTGTGTTCATTTTCTAACTCACATTCACATGATGAAGGAGAATGTGAGTAGTCGCTGTGAAGGACACAAAGTTTTCAGTTTCTACCTCTTGGGAAGTGTCACGGTCATTAGAAATACATATACAGATAATCGATCACACTGCAGTGACATTACCTCTGCACCTCATCACTTTATGGGGGGGAGGGGGGGAGATTTGCCTTGACACCTCCTGTTTCAGCTCTCCGCTCAAACATTAAGCCCACTCTAAAACCTTCCCCCCTTCTTGATCCTTAAAGTGACATGAAACCCTCAGATTTTTTTAACATAAACCAATACTGTAATGTGCGCCTTCCTGTAATCCATGGTTGTTCCCCTTCTCTTTGCTGCTCTTCCTTTTAAATCCTCATGTCTTCTCATGCTGGGGGAGAACTTCCCTTTGCAGCTCAGGGCCTCTTCCTGTAGCGCTGGCTCAGGTTTCAAGCCTATACAAACGTACACACAGACACCGTGTATCCATTCCTGAGACAAGGCAGTCTGCTGCAAAACAGAAGTTCTCCCCCAGCATGAGAAGAGATACAGATTTAAAAGGAAGAGCAGCAAAGAGAAGGGAAACTACCATGGAGTACAGTGCGGCGCACATTACAGTATTGGTTTATGTTACACAATCTGAGTGTTTTATGTCACTTTAAGCTCCCCCCCCTTGATCCCTCTCTTTTAGCATTAGGCCCCCTTCTTTGGTATCAAGCTCCGTTCCTCAGCCTTAAGCCCGCTGTTTGAAGGCTTAACTACCTCCGGGCCGGCCGTAGAGCTCTCTCGATCTGAGCGGGCGTCTCTAGACGTCCGCTCAGACACGCCCCCTTGCGCGCGCCGGCAAATGGCCGGTTTTTTAAAACGGGCAGCGATGCCCGTTAATATACATGCGATC
>NW_017310838.1:5333-12804 GCF_000935625.1 Nanorana parkeri | reverse complement strand
GTGGACATCAGCTATTGTGGGCACCAGAAGAAGGGCGGTTAGTGCTGTTGGGTGGGCAGCTGAGGATCATACCCCGGAGCGACTAGAAATGAACCGGGCAACCAGCGGCTCCTGCGGGGGGGGGGGAGGAGGGCTACACAGGGAAGAGGTAAAAGTTTATGGAACTTGTGTAATATTATTGACCCTCTCGGTCCAGAACATCCATTATGTATTCATCATTCACCAATCCCGACCCAGAACTTTGCTCATCCCAGTGGTCAGTGGGAACCATTGCAAAGGTGGACCTCCGGGTTGGATCCATTATTTAGGGACGGGGGAGCCGCTATTCATATCTGACGGTTATGGACATTACCAGATCCGGTAATATGGATGCATGATACTCACATCGGTGACATTAACAACTCCAATCTGAGGCCTGAACAGGTCAATGTGGAAAGTTCTCTCCCAATAGGTCACCAGCTGTAGGTGGAAGGAAAGTGGATGGAATCAGAAGTGACATCATCATATTACATCATCACACAGTATTACATCACTAGACAAGTGATAATATGAAGTCATGAAACGGCATTGGGAGGAATGGGACTAAGATGACATCATAACTTTGTGGATTAGTTAGGACACAATATGTCATCACATGATACAGGATCAGTATTATAACATCACATGGCAAGAAGAGTCTCGATATGACATCATCAGACAATACAGGGAGTGTCATCAGAAAAGGGGGGATACTATGACATTGTATATACAGTGTGACATCATACACGAAAAGGACATAGTGACAATAAAGATTGTTCTAGTTCAGAGACACAATGTGACATCACCAGAGGGTAGGGAGGGGTAATGGGACATTCGTGGATATGACTTGGAGAGCACATCCTATAAGAGTGACAGGAAGTGTCATCAGCAGAAGGTGGGGTCGTGGGGAGCAGTGATGGGACGCTGGTGGACCAGGTGATAGAGGGATATGACTTGGAGAGGAGATCCTATTAGAGGGTTGGGAGGGGAGATGTGACCATTGGTGGACATGACTCATTGAGAAGATTTTATCGAGAGGGACAATGAGACATCATCAGATAGTAGGGAGGAGTCAGGACATGACTCAGGGAGGAGATCATATAAGAGTGACACGGTGTGACCTCAAAGGGTAAGGAAGGGTGAAAATGTGACATTGAAAGGACCTCCTCTCCAAGTCATGTCCACCAGAGGGACAAAATGTGACATCATCAGAGGGTAAGGAAGGGTTATCATGTGACACTGGAGGACATGATCTGGAGAGGACATCCTATCAGAGGGACACGATGTGACATCATCAGAGGGTAAGGAAGGGTGGTCATGTGACACTGGAGGACATGATCTGGAGAGGACATCCTATCAGAGGGACATGATGTGACATCATCAGAGGGTAAGGAAGGGTGATCATGTGACATTGGTTGACATGACTTGGAGAGTAGGTCCTATCGGAGGGACATGATGTGACATCATCAGAGGGTAATGAAGGGTTGTCATGTGACATTGGTGGGCATGACATGGAGAGGACATCCTATCAGAGGGACACGATGTGACATCATCACAGGGTAAGGAAGGGTGATCATGTGACACTGGAGGACATGACATGGAGAGGTCATCCTATCAGAGGGACACGATGTGACATCATCACTGATGTGACATCATCAGAGGGTAAGGAAGGGTGGTCATGTGACATTGGTGGACATGACATGGAGAGGACATCCTATCAGAGGGACACGATGTGACATCATCAGATGTTAGGGGGGGTAATGTAACATTGGTGGACATAACCCGGAGAAGCCAGCATATATCAGAATGTGACACACACCAATGGGAAGTCATCGGGGTCGATCCAGACGATGCTGAGCTCAGGGTTCTCCGTGTTTTCTCTGGCCACCTCCTTCAGGATCTGGACGAACTCATAACCATCTGAAAGCAGAAACCGGCCGCAAGATCAGGAGAGAAAAGACAGAATTCTCTATCAGGTCATTACTGAGCACTGGAGCCACCACACCAATCTGAGGGTATCCTGTGTGCCGAGACTGCAGACACGTCAGCTGCTGTGACCTCACAGTGACATCACACTCCTATAGTAATAGAACCGTACCTGGGTCCTCCTCCTCTGCGAAGGCCACAATATGGATCCCGTCCAGATCATCCTCCTGGGAAAGGATACCATCATGTTACTGATAAGAATACACAGGATTGTCTGTAATAAATGTAGGTGGCAGATGTAATGTTGAGATGATGTCATAGAGCAGTGTGTGGTGATGTCATCAGGCCTGACTCCTCCCACACCTGGGACTGTTGAGGGCAAGCTTATGTCTCTACTGTAGTCTCTGGATATGTAGAAAGGACCTGCAGGCTCCTGCCTGTGGCATCTACAGTCTCAGCTGCCTCTTTGATCAATGAATAAGCGTGTAGCAACACAGTATAGGACGGTGACATTTCACTCCCATTTATGGGGTCTCTTTATGGCTGACCTGAGGCTTGTGTAGGGAACCTTCCCTAAAGGAGAACTTCGGGCATAATTATCCCCCACTGCAAGTGTTAAGAAGAGTTATGCCCAGAGTTCTGCTTTAAGTTGGAGTGGCCCCCAGTCTGAATTCAGTGTTTGCAGCTAGGCCGCATCCAGCCTGAGCTTGGTTGGTGTTATCTGGAATCGTTGGGGTTCTCCTAAGCCCGGGAGATTGATTGCTTCTACCTGCTGATGTGTCCCTCAGCAGACAGAGTGAGAAGATACAATGTATCGGGTTATGCATATTTATTCTGTCTCAACCAATCACTGAGGAGATTATTCCAATATTTGGGGTGACCTTCTAGAAAGTTCCCCCCCCCAGCTTGGCTCCAGCCTGTGTGACGGGTCCAGTCCTGACCTCCTGGGCCTGATATCTGAGGGAGGAAGCTGAAGAAGAGTTTTGTTCAGGTAGTTGCCCATCTGGGTGTAAAGGTCCACAACTGCCTTGTGATTGAGGCCTGAGGAGCCCTAACTTGGTCTATGGCAGAGGCTGAAAACACCCAACGGAAGCCGCTCATTGAGGCCTGAGAAGCCCTAACATGGCCTATGGTAGAGGCTGAAGACACCTAAAGGAAGCCGTTCATTGAGGCCTGAGGAGCCCTAACTTGGTCTATGGCAGAGGCCAAAGACACCCAACGGAAGCCGTTCATACAGGTCTGAGGAGCCCTAACATGGCCTATGGCAGAGGCTGAAGACACCTAAAGGAAGCCGTTCATTGAGGCCTGAGGAGCCCTAACATGGCCTATGGCAGAGGCCGAAGACACCCAACGGAAGCCGTTCATTGAGGCCTGAGAAGCCCTAACATGGCCTATGGCAGAGGCCGAAGACACCCAACGGAAGTCGTTCATTGAAGCCTGAGAAGCCCTAACTTGGTATATGGTAGAGGCTGAAGACACCCAATGGAAGCCATTCATTGAGGCCTGAGAAGCCCTAACTTGGTCTATGGCAGAGGCCGAAGACACCCAATGGAAGCCGTTCATTGAGGCCTGAGAAGCCCTAACATGGCCTATGGCAGAGGCCAAAGACACCCAACGGAAGACGTTCATTGAGGCCTGAGGAGCCCTAACTTGGTCTATGGCAGAGGCCGAAGACACCCAATGGAAGCCGTTCATTGAGGCCTGAGAAGCCCTAACTTGGTCTATGGCAGAGGCCGAAGACACCCAACGGAAGCCGTTCATTGAGGCCTGAGGAGCCCTAACTTGGTCTATGGCAGAGGCCAAAGACACCCAACGGAAGCCGTTCATTGAGGTCTGAGTAGCCCTAACTTGGTCTATGGCAGAGGCCGAAGACACCCAACGGAAGCCGTTCATTGAGGCCTACAGAGTTCTCATTAGCCTGCGACAGAGACATAAAGATACTACTGCGAGGAGGGACTTTGCTGATGTTTTTGGGTTACCCAAACTGAGCCATCAACGTTTTCAAAACAAGATTGAAGAGGCCCGGGAGGCCCACACTGGTCCCTGTTATTATTAGGAAGGGCTCCTGGAAGTATCAGACCCTGTACAGTGACCACTGCCAGTTGATGGTGATCTGCATAGGACTGTAGTTCATGTATGACCATACAACGGGCCATGTACAAACGCTGGTAGCCATTTACGTGCCTCAACGCTGAGACCGGGAACACCCCCCATCGCTCAGAGATGTCACAATATGGTGACAGCAGGGACAACCCAGAGAAGGTCCAGGAGGGGGAATTTGGAGCGACCTTGGATATCAGCACAAAGCACAGAAGTGAAAACAATAATATGGCGTCCAGTCTGGTAAGCGGAAAATGTCCTCGTACTGCAGCACTCAGCCCTTCATGGTCCAAAGCCTTCACACTCAACCTAAACTACAACTCCCTCCCCCCCCCAGCACGGAGTCATCGCCTTACCAGTCACCTCCTACTGATCAGCAGTGAAATGTGTACAATGCCCGCGACCAACCAAAACCTGCGATCTCAGGGACTGATACTTCCATGTGTTTCTGACTCGGCCCCTCAGGTCTATAGGTGGCCACACATGGCCGATACTTGCCAGTAGATGTTTTGTACATTGCTATGTGGATGGTGTCGGGGTTCATTCTTAGAGGTTATCAGGTGGTACGATGAGCAGAAGTTCAGACATTTTTCAGCATTAGCAACCACAGAGACTGATGGGCCGATCTCTGCCCCGCTCACACCACATTGGGGCACAAGGGTGGGGGCAGGTCCTGGCAGGAGGCAGATCTCTTGCTGTCTATTGATCTCTGGGAGATCTGATGTAATATACCCGGAGACGCGAGACGCGTCCAGGCGATAATATCTGCGGACCCCAAACACAACAACAACCAAGCTAGACTTATTGGGGCAATGGGACCGGTGCAGCACCTGGTGACCAACAAGATCCTCGGCTGAGCTGCATGTGTGTGTGCCGGATGGGTGGGGGCAGATAATGCCCTGGGGGGTGTCTGCGCATTGCCCCGGTCTGTGGACTGGCTGCAGGCACACAGAGTTCCCAGACAATCCAATTAGGAGAGCGGCTATAACAGAGGGAGCGCTAATACACTGGCCGGGTGTCTGACATGTGATGGAGTCTGTAAAGTGACACTCTCCGGGATCACAACGGACTATTATTAGACATTCCATCTAAATGCTAATTCTGTGCGAGTCAACACCGTCCTCTCACCACCACCTGCTGCCACCGCAGGCACACAGACCACGCCAGAACCAGGACAGATCTGGGGGACCTCTGGACAATGCAAGAATAGGGCCGGTCAGTGGGAGCTTCAGACCATGCCAGGACCAGAACAGGTCAGAGAGATCTCTGGACCATGCCAGAACCAGGACAGGTCAGAGAGACCTCCGGACCATGCCTGCACCCCAAGAACACTGACACTGGCAGGACCACGCCAGAACCAGGAAAGATCTGGGGGACCTCTGGGCCATACTAGAACCAGGACAGGTCAGGGGGACCGCTGGACAATGCCATAATAGGGACAGGTCAGTGGGAGCTTCGGACCATGCCAGAACCAGGACAGGTCAGAGGGACCTCTGGACCATGCTGGAATAAGAACAGGTCAGAGAGATCTGTGGACCAAGCCAGAATGTGGACAGGTCAGTGGGAGCTTCGGACCATGCCAGAACCAGGACAGGTCAGAGGGACTGCCAGACCATGCCAGGACCAGAACAGGTCAGAAGGACCACCAGAGCATGCCTCACACACAGGGGAACCATAATCCAATGTGATGACATACTGTATATAACTGCTACACAAGCTGATCTGTCACCTCACATGGTACTGTAGGTACTTCGTGGTGACAGTATAGAGCTCACTCCCAGCAATGTCCCTCTCCAACCCCCGGGAGTTTTCCTTCATGATCGGTTCCTCACTTCAAGAAATGGATTTGATGGTAAGCTAAAAAAAACAATTTTTGTTTCTCAATCATTAAGGGACAAATGGAATGCCGGCACCCCAAGAACTCACACTGACACTG
Source organism: Nanorana parkeri (assembly GCF_000935625.1). NCBI lineage: Eukaryota > Metazoa > Chordata > Amphibia > Anura > Dicroglossidae > Nanorana > Nanorana parkeri. The sequence continues at coordinate 6,824 of NW_017310838.1, read as the reverse complement.
GGAGGACTCCCAGACCCTCCTGGAGATGAAGGAACTGCACCACCTACATGGTGGCCCACGGAGTCAGATGCAGGAGACTTGGTCAATATGTGGTTCCCCAGAATGATATTAACTAATTGTTCTGATCCGATGGCAGTCCCAGGGATGGGGGTCCTCCAGCAAGTGGAATGCCCTAGGGGTGGTAGGAAGACGTTACCCTAGTTGGCTGAAAGCCTGAATGATTATGTCAGGCACTACCTGAGCCACTGAGACAGGATCCCTCCCCCACTTTATGAAATGGGGCACAAGGGAGGGAGAGGGATTGGTAGATCTCTGATTTGGAGCCGTACAGGGCTGAGCGAGAGTCTTATGCGGCCTGGGGGCACTTACTGCAGAGGCAGCATTATTTTACTACTTCTGCTCTCTGGTTAGAATTCAACCCACCTCTCCCTAGACCTTCTACCATGGGACTAGAACGTGCTCTGGCCCCCTGAGACGTTGCTGATCACGTTGTCCAGCATTTGGCCAAAGAGGAGACCTCCCTTGAAGGTCAACTGAGTCAGAAGCTCTTTGGATATGCCATCAGCATTGCGGAGTCCTGTGCATCTGCATGCGGCCTATACAGGATATGAGGTTGGAAGTGAGTCACAAGCATCCACCCCAGCTTAGGGGGGACAAGGTGTGACAGATGAGGGTGACTGCCAACACAGGACTGGGGGCAGAACCAGGTAGCTCAGCCGGGGTTTTGCCAGGTAATTCAGTAGAAGGGTCAGCACACCTTGTCCCGGACTGGTGGTGCTCCGATTAGGTAGTACACTAGTTCATCTACAGAAGGAACAGCCCTCAGGACCCCTCAAGGTGTAACGAGAAGGTCTTTGTAGCTGTAGGAGCTTTAAAAGATACAAGGCTGGAAGCAGCCCGCTGATCCTCCAAATTCAGGATAGAAGGCATCAATGCGGTCTGACACAACCCCTGGTACATATGGAGTGATAACAGGTGACTGATGGGACTCTAAATCTGATGGTCACAGGGACCAGTGGTCTGGCCTAAGTTAGGGCCTCTGGATGGTCAGAGATGGACTCTGCAGGGGATGGTTCTGGACTGTGGTCTGGATTCTCTCTGCGGTCAATCTGCGTAAGGAGTTTGGCACACATGGTCAAAAAGTGCTTATGGAGGTCAGACATACTTTATAGGATCAATGTACTGTGTGTATTGCGTGTCCTGTGACATTCCCGGTGTCTATAGGTGTTGGATGGGTGTATGTCCGGTGATACTCCCGGTGTCTATGGGTGTTGGATGGGTGTATGGTGACAATCCCGGTGTCTATAGGTGTTGGATGGGTGTATGTGCTGTGATACTCCCGGTGTCTATAGGTGTTGGATGGGTGTATGTCCGGTGATACTCCCGGTGTCTATAGGTGTTGGATGGGTGTATGTGCTGTGACATTCCCGGTGTCTATAGGTGTATGTCCGGTGATACTCCCGGTGTCTATAGGTATTGGATGGGTGTATG
>NW_017310838.1:925-1177 GCF_000935625.1 Nanorana parkeri | reverse complement strand
AGGGTCGCTCACCTCTTGTGTTTGTTGATAAAGTCCACCAGCTGGTCCTCGGTGTACGGTTTGTCTGGGATGGTGACGGGTTCATCCATAAAAGATTCATAGAAGTCCACTTCATTCAGCTTCAGTGTCAGAGCCTTCGCCACCTGATCATCATCATCATCATCATCACCACCGTCATCATCATCATCATCATCATCATCATCATCATCATCATCATCATCATCATCATCATCATCATCATCATCATCATCA
>NW_017310837.1:10053-14068 GCF_000935625.1 Nanorana parkeri | reverse complement strand
CCGATACCGAATACCGATACCTGAAGTCCCATTAAGGAAGCGAGGCAGCGTGTAAAAACTCACCACCCGGCTTCCCAATTAGCAGGGAAGCCATCTCCTGGTTCCCTCCTCACCAGGTGATGAGAAAGCATGGAGCCGGCTTCATGTCCAATCAGGAAATCGGGTGCCATGTAATGACACGTTGCCCGGCTTCCTGATTGGTCGAGAAACTGGCCAATCAGGAAGCCAGGCAACGCGTCATTACATGGCTCTCAGCTTCCTGATTGCCCGGGAAGCCGGCTCTATGCTGCCTCATCACAAGTGACGAGGGAGAATGGAGCTGGCTTTCCAGCAAATCAGGAAGCCAGGCAGCGTGTAATGACTCGCTGCCCGGCTTCCTGATACTGGAAGCTCAAGTATCAGGCTAAGCATCAGAGAATTTGAGCGAGTACGCGTATTCGCTCAAATGCACGGCACCGATACCGATACTAGTATTGGTATTGGTGCATCCCTACTCTGTTCAGTAATAACTGCACCTTTTTCTCTATTAGGTTGTGAAAACATGTAATTTTCTTATACGTAACACATTTTATTTTTAACTATTTAAAAAGATGAAAAAGGAAACAGAAAGGATTGCAACAGAAGTCAATGGAGATTAAGATTGCAAGTCAACGGACCTGTGTTGGGTTACTTTTTCGGTCGAGTTTTGATGTCAATGGGCCCTCATTAGTACTTGAATGAGAGTAATTGACATGGCAGAGGGGACTTTTGCACTGCACTCTAATCAGAACAATTCTTTTTCAACAAAAAATCACGTTGATGGCCTAAACTTCGCTCTTTGATATTGATCAAAAGGCAATGTTTTACTTGAAAGTTGTTGAGGGAAACTCTGGAACTTTCATTCCAATTTACAGATAAACGCTCTCCAGTCATATTTTTACCTCTTATGCAGAGATGGTGTTTTAGCTTCATGCCTAAGGCCAGTGTAATATGCTTATGTAGACTACTGACAAGAAGTTATTGGGAGCCACATCAAAAGTCGCTGAGGGTACAGCTAAATCATTTTAAATCAGGAACAATTATTTTATTTTGATACAATTCATAGACACATATCAAAACTAAAAAAAGCAAACAAAACACTTTGATCCACTTTGTTCAGTATTATTATTTTTTTTAAATACTTTAAATAAAAAATATAATTTTTGTTCTATAACAATAATGGTTTTTGTCCAGCGTCCACCACTAGTTATACAGTTCTGTGTGTCAGTCTTACTGAACTAAGATAATAGGGGATAGTGATTTATCATTAACTGAACGTCATTCTTTAAGCACCCATGGATGTTTTCCATCTGAGTCAGGCATTCTATCTTTACTATGTCCAGTAATAACTGCACCTTTTTCCTCTATTAGGTTGTGAAAAACACGTAATTTTGCGTATATATGTAACACATTTTATTTTTAACTATTTGAATAAATAAAAAGTGAAACGGAAAGGAACGCAACCGAAGACAATGGAGGTTAAATTTGCAAGTCAATGAACCTCTGTTGACTTTCAGTCCAATGTTGGTGTCCATGGGCCCTCATAAGTAGTTGAATTAGAGTAATTGACAGGGCAGATTTTTTGTCCAGCGTCCACCACTGGTTATACAGTTCTGTGTGTCAGTCTTACTGAACTAAGATAATAGGGGATAGTGATTTATCATTAACTGAACGTCATTCTTTAAGCACCCAGGGATGTTTTCCATCTGGGTCAGGCATTCTATCTATCTTTACTATGTCCAGTAATAACTGCACCTCTTTCCTCTATTAGGTTGTGAAAAACACGTAATTTTGCGTATATATGTAACACAGATAATTTTTAAATCTATTTAAATAAATAAAAAGTGAAACGGAAAGGAACGCAACCAAAGACAATGGTATTTAAATTTGCAAGTCAATGAACCTCTGTTGACTTTCAGTCCAATGTTGGTGTCCATGGGCCCTCATAAGTAGTTGAATTAGAGTAATTGACAGGGCAGAGGGGACTTTTGCTTTGCACTCTATTCGGAACATTTATTTTTCACCAAAAAAATTTTTATGGCCTCAACTTTGTTATTTGACCAATTATTGTGCAAACTTTGAGTGAACTGAATGTGACATTTTGACAAAGTTGGACACAAGCCAGAGCATCATGCTCAGCGCTTGGCAACTGGTGATGTCAGTGAGCTGGGAGAGAAGCCACATAGGGCGTCACATGTTGCCAACAGCTTTTAGCAGCCTGGGACACTGTCGCTGCCCACTGCCACCTCCCTACTGCCCTCCTGCACCACCCGGCTGCCCCATCGGGCTGCCTCATTATAGCGATGGCCCTGGCTTCCACTACATAGTTTTGGTTTAGGACAGTTTTAGATCAAGACAGGCTGGAGGGAGCACTGTCATAGTCTGCCAGCTCTGAAGAACTGGTACGTTTAACTTTATTTTCCTCCATGGACCAAAAGGAGCAGTTGATAGACGTTTTGCCCAGAGTTCCTCTTTAACTAACATCATATGCAGATTAAGGGTCACACCTTTGATTTGCAGATGAATGGAGCAGAGTAAATGCAAAGTAAGAATAATGGTACATTATATCTCTTTATCTGTTTCTTGAGCAGTGTTTATAAACACTGTTGAGGAAGGTACTTTTTTGACAGCACTTTTTACTCCTGTAACAGCAACTCCCAGCTGTCATATTGACAGCAAGGATTTACTGTTAAACACGATAGTGGCTGTAGAAAAGAAGGACAGGATGTACTACACACACTCCTCAGTGTACTGCTCCTCCACTTACTATCCTGGCACAGGGTGAAGGTAGTGAAGGGACCTGTAAGTAAAAGTGAAACTGTAGCAAAGATAGATCAGTTTCCCCCACCACCACTTTGAAAAACAGGGCAGTGCTATGTGCAGTGGTGTATTTTGGTTTTGTGCTGCCTTAGGCAAGACTAAACTTGGGCACCCCAGGTAATCTGAACTTGTCCCATCCTTATTTAATCAATAATTTTAAAATACATCTATCTCTTTTGTTTTTTCTTTCATCTCTGTAGGAGTCAAAATAAAATCAATGAAAAACATCATAGTTCATAGTTGTCGTCTTTCTGTCCAGACACAAACTAGAGGGTTGTATATCCTCTTCTACACCCCCAGATCCCCCCTGAACTCTTCTAGAACCTCTCCATCCCCCACAGCTACAAGGGGATCACAGACCACCCTGAGCTCTCTCTTAGTTTACACCCCGCCTCTTGCAAGTCCCGTTATTTCTCTCTCCCAGTGGACATGGCCCACTAGATGCCAGATCCACTGACCTGCTTGCCCCCTTCCTCAGTCTATGCCTGAGATCTTCTCCAACCGCTGATCTGTGAATCAGCGCTCCTCCATCAGCCCTGCTAAACTCTGACCGATGGATGTGGCTGCTTCTGGATGACAGATCCTAGAGCAAGACACGTGACCATCACAAACGTTCTCCCACTGATAATGATACATTGTAACCGCTGGCCACATTCCATCCGATCACAGAGTTCTGTGCAAATGTCAAGGGAATGCCTGAGATCGGGACTCGCCAGTAGAGTCTCATCTACTGCTTACCCATCAAAAGCCTGTGTATAAGCCAATAGTGGAGGCCATTTCCACAATGGACAAATGTCCACTGTGGCCATGTTTGCATTCCGGTAGATACGCCCCTGGCTATGTGGCAGTTCAGCTTCACATGAAAAAAATCAAATTTTGCTGGTCGATATAATAATGATACACTAGAATCTACACTTTCCGTGAAAGAATATCTATTATAACTTCCCAAGTGAATGTAAATCACTCTAGAGCTAAACATGTGTTCCCCTTTATAGGAAAGGTGACTATCAAAGTAAAAGTCATCATTAAAGTAGATGGAACATTTACTGAAGACCTCAACAACAAAACCTCTGACATATACAAAAAGTATGAAAGAAACTTTGTGGCGGGGGTAAGTGTCTTCTTAATACTAGCAACTGATTAAAGCTATTATGAAAGGGGTATCTACCCATATCTA
>NW_017310837.1:1241-7112 GCF_000935625.1 Nanorana parkeri | reverse complement strand
GACGGAACACTGTCGTCATTCGAAAGCTACAAAGAATATAAATAAATATGCACAAAGGAAATAAAGCTCTCAAAGATTCAAAACTGACGACAGGTGGCAAAGGAGTGCCATATTAACCCCCAAAATTTTAATTATTTCAATATATTAATAGTAAAAAGATCAGGTCTCAGCATGTAGGCCCCTCAAAATATAACTCAGAGGTTGTAACTGGGGACAAAGAAGGCAAATCTATTAAATACTTTCTTCAGCCCTGTGCACACCAAGTAACAGGATATAACTCAAGTCCATAACGGGGATGACAGCACCATAGCCTCTACTGAACCACAATGGCTGTCTATTGATATGGTCTAGAAACAGTTAGACAAAATTAAGGTGAACAAAGCACCTGGGCTGGACGGCATACACCCACGTGGCCTCAAAGAATCGAGCTATGTAATTTCAAAGCCATTGTATCTCATTTTTAGAGACTCTCTAATGACTGGCTTGCTACCGATGGATTTGGCGCAAAGCCAATGTGGTGCCTATATTTAAAAAGGGATCAAAGTATTTACCAAGTAATTACAGACCTATAAGTTTAACTTCAATAGTTGGGAAGATACTTGAAAGTTTGATCACGGATCACATGCACTTGTTTTAGCTTGAAAATAATATCATAAGCGATAGTCAGCACGGATTCTCAAAAGACAGAAGTTGTCAAACAAACTACTTTCTTTTTATGAGGAAGTGAGTAGTAAATTGGCCAGAGGAATGGCTGTGCATATAGTATACTTGGACTTTGCCAAAGCATTTGGCACAGTTCCCCACATGCGGCTGATGTAGAAGTTAAGGTCAGTAGGTATAGAGTATTTCATCTGGAATTTGATAGAAAACTGGCTTAAAGGCGGTATTCAGAGAGTGGGGATCAATGATTCGTACTCTGAATGGTCTGAGGTTGTTAGTGGTGTCCCCCAAGGTTCAGTGTTATTAGTGGTGTCCCCCAAGGTTCAGTGTTGGGCCCCTTACTGTTTAACCTATTTATAAATGACATAGAACTGGGGATTAAAAGTACTATTTCTGTGTTTGCAGATGACACCAAGTTATATAGTGGAATACAGTCCTTACAGGTTGTCTCCAACTTACATGCAGATTTGAATGCACTGTGTGATTGGGCATCTATTTTGAAAATGAGGTTTAATGTTGATAAATGTAAAGTTATGCACTTGGGGTCTAAAATCATGCATGCGACATACACTGTAGGGGGAGTATGTTTGGGGGAGTAAATGATGGAGAAAGATCGGGGTGTTCTGGTAGACCATAGACTCAATAATAGCATGAAATGTCAAGCTGCAGTTTCTAAAGCAGCAAAATATTTTCTTGTATTATACGGGGTCTCTAGACTCCAGAGAGAGAGACATCATCCTGCCCCTGTACAAAGCATTAGTAAGACCTCATATGTCACCACCCATCCTTGTATTATAGGAGGTATAGACTCCAGAGAGAGAGACATCATCCTGCCCCTGCACAAAGCATTAGTAAGACCTCATCTGGAATATGCAGTTTAGTTTAGGGCACCAGTTCACAAAAAGGATGTTGTGGAACTGGAGGAAGTGCAGCGAAGGGCGGCTAAACTCATAAGAGGCATGGAGGAGCTCAGCTATGACGAAAGATTAGCTGACCTGAATTTGTTCTCTCTGGAGAAGAGGCGATAAAGGTGGACATGATCACCATGTATAAATACATAAATGGTCCAAATAATGAGCTTGGTGCCAAATTATTCACGTTCAGGTCACTGCAAAGGACAAGGATTCACTGCAAAGGACAAGGGGACACTCTTTGCATCTGGAGGAAAAGAGGTTTAACCTTTGCATACGGAAAGGATTCTTCACAGTTAGAGCTGTGAAAATATGGAACAGACTCCCCCAGGAGCTAGTTCTAGCTAGCTCAGTTCACTGTTTTTTTTTTAGAAAAATCTGGATGTATTCCTAGATGCACACAATATTTCTGGATATTGTGGTCTTATAGGTATATTAAGCATCAGATATTGTTGATCCAGGGAATCACCTCCAATAGAGGAGTTTGAGCACAGCATTATGCTGCCTCTCCTGTGACAGCTGAGATGGGAAGGCTGCAAATGCAGTGTTCCTATCTCAGTGTTCACATGGAGCAGAGCGGACAACGGACCTTCTCCGCTCTGCTCCCTGCTCTCCATCCTGAACTACTTTGCTGTGGTGCCAGGTCCCCCAGAGCACCAACAGACCTGCAGGCGTTTGCAAGTGATCTCAGCGGGATCGCTGAGATCACTTATACAAAATGAGCCGCGACTTCCCCCATTCTATATTTAGCCCAACTTGCCTGAAGCACGGTTAAATGTAGAACAAAACTACCCATCCGGTGCCTGGAACTGAATCCTCGGGTGATAGGATATCCACACTCCGGGGGCCAGTATCAGCTGTGCTTGACAGTGTGTCCATTGAGGGGTTGCATCACATGTATAGGTTGTTTTTTTAAACACTATACATTTTTTTGCCACCAAATTCCCTAGTTAGAGATAGTAATATATACCTCACACATGCTAGAGACCTGGCTGATATATGTGGGGCTGCCGGGACCTGTGCTCACTTTGACAGCCGATCTCAGAAGCTTTGTCAATGCTGATCAGCTAGTAGCAGTGATTAATCATCAACGTATCTCAACATGTAAACAAAAATGAATACATTGTAATTAGTTGCGGCTGCCAGGACACAGAAGTTGCCAAAGCAAATTTAAAAGTTAAACAAAAAACAATATAATACAATTTTTTAGTATTAAACCATAGATTAACCACTTGTTATCCCTAACTAGCCCTGATTAACTCCTCCCTCTCCCTTTATTTTGCAGACATCTTTTACTTCTATCTGCTGAAAGTCAACGCAAAAAATATCACCATAGAAGGTACTCTTTGCTCTATTGTATTACACATATTTTTGCTTTGTCCAGGACTGCACTGTGGAACAAACACTAGGAAATACACTGCCTGTCCAAAAGAAATCACCACCTGGATCTAACTAAGCAAATAGATAAGAGCCTTATATTCATTGACAGATCTAGGTTCAGCAACAATATTTGCCCAAAAAAATAAGGTCAGCTGTCTACCTGAATATAGAGAATGACGAGGTTTGTACAGAATGATGATGGTGCGGTATATGGAATGTACAGAGCATTGTACAGAATGATGATGGTGTGATATATGGAATGTACTGAGCAGTGTACAGAATGTTTCATTCCTTTCATCCATCCGCAACTAATTTCCTCTTCTCTTTTGTACACTCCTTGGGACAAAAATGTTTTTGCCATATCTTCATTTTATCTTTGAATACATTTTAACACGTAAAGTCACTTCCTTTACCTTCACCTTCCAAATACCTTTTTTTTCCAAACTAACAATATCCATTTTTTCTAATATTTGACAATACCCTTTGTTTTCATTACTAAGCAGTTCTCTATATTAATCTCATTGGACTAAAAAAAATAGTATATGGTGGTTTATGAATTACTGAACTTATTTGTTTTAGCACCCAGGGATGTATGTCTTCTGGTATTCTATCTCTCTTAATTTTGTTTAGGAATAACTGCAGCTCTTTCTCTGTTAGGATAGTAGCATTGTATGGGTAGCAGTGGTTATCGCTCTCCACCAAATCATCTGGCATTGCCATTAGGAGTCCAGTTTTTGTTTCATCCACAACAATTTATTTTCCAAGTTATAGCTTGGTTTCAGCTATGTATGTTTTCTTTTATTCCTAGAGCCATTCTCTCACAGGGAAAGTACCCAGTACCGTATTTCTTTAGTAATGGAAGTGACAGTAATTGAGGTGGTAGAGGAGACACTTCTTTTTCCCCATAAAATCACTTCGCTGGCCCCAACTTCACTCTTTGATAGATTATTGTGCAAACGTTCATTGCACTGATGTTAAATTTTTGACAAAGTTGGGTGTAAGGACTTGGTAAATATGCCCCTATATTATATGCAGTGTAAGCATTGTGTTTCTTTTTAATGTCATATTCACCACAGCTAAACCAACAACAACAACAACAACACCAACAACAACTCCTGAGACATCAACAACAGAAACATCTTCACCTACAGGTAAAATCCCCCACTATAGGGAGATCATTCGAGAAACATTGTGGTACATGGAAATACTTTGTGGCTGTATTTTTTTTATTTCTGTTGGAAGAGTGGGGAGTGGCAGGGCAGCCATCAGAAATTTTGGGGCCCCTTACACGGCTTTAGGCCAGGACGCCCCCCCCCCCTGCGTGCGCCACCCACACTGATTTTATTATCATACATTTGTATAGCTCTGACATACACTGAGTGGCCAGATTATTATGACCACCCCATCAGTACTTCGTTGGGCCACGAGATAACTCCATAACTTTTTTTTTTGGGGGGTGGGGTGATGATCAGAAGTCAATGTTTTACCTTAAATTTGCTGAGGGAAACTCAGGAACTTGCATTCCATTTTCCATATGAAAGCTCTCCAGTCATATTTTTACCTCTAATACAGAGATGGTGTTTTAGCTTCATGCCTATGGCCAGTGTAATTTGCTTATGTAGACTACTGCCAGGAAATTATTGGGAGCCACATCAAAAGCAGATGAGGGTACAGAAGTCTGATATAGATCTGATAAATTATTTTATTTTTAATGCAATTTATAGACACCTATCAAAACTAAAAAAACAAACAAAACACTTTGTTTCCACTTTGTTCAGCACTATTTTTTTTAAAACATACTATAAATGAAAAATATAATTTTTATTCTATAACCTGTCCTCTTTGCAATGATGCTACAGTTATGGTTTATGTGTAGAGTCCATCACTGGTACTACAGTTCTGTGTGTCAGTCTTACTGAACTAAGATAATAGGGGATAGTGATTTATCATTAACTGAACTTAATTCTTTAAGCACCCAGGGATGTAATCCATCTGGGCCAGGCATTCTATCTATTTTTATTATGTTCAGTAATAACTGCACCTTTTTCTCTATTAGGTTGTAAAAAAACATGTAATTTTATTTATACATAACGCATTTTATTTTTAACTATTTAAAAAAGTAAAAAATTAAACGGAAATGAACTCAGCGGAAGTCAATAGAGGTTAAAATTTTAAGTCAACTGACATCTGGTGACTTTCAATCCAATTTTGTTGTCAATGGGCCCCCAGTAGTAGTTGAATTAGAGTAATTGACAGGGCAGAGGGGACTTTTGCACTGCGCTCTATTCAGAACATTTATTTTTCACCCAATTATCACTTTGATGACCTCAACTTCGATCGTTGATAGATTATTGCGCAAACCTCGATTGAACTGATTGTAACATTTTGGTAAAAGTTGGGTGTAAGATCTTGGCAAATATATCCCTATGTTGTATGCAGTGTAAGCATTGTGTTTCTTTTTTATGTCATATTTACCACAGAGACAACAATAATACCAACAACATCTCCTGAGATCACAGAAGCAGAAACATCTTCACCTACAGGTAAAATCCTCCACTATAGGGAGATCATTCTAGAAACATTGCGGTACATGGAAATACTTTGCAGCTGTATGTTTTTATTTATTTTAAAATCTCTCCAGTCATATTTTTACCTCTAATACAGAGATGTTGTTTTAGCTTCATGCCTATGGCCAGTGTAATTTGATTATGTAGGCTACTGCCAGGAAGTTATTGGGAGCCACATCAAAAGCAGCTGAGGCTACAGAAGTCTAGTATAGATCTGATAAATGATTTTATTTTTAATGCAATTCATAGACACATATCAAAACTAAAAAAACAAACAAAACTCTTTGTTTCCACTTTGTTCAGTGTTAGTTTTTTTTATAATACTATAGATAAAAAATATAATTTTTATTCTA
>NW_017310837.1:514-849 GCF_000935625.1 Nanorana parkeri | reverse complement strand
GATATACAGAGATATATACAGAGATATACAGAGAGATATACTGAGATATATACAGAGATATATACGGAGATATACAGAGAGATATACAGAGATATTCAGAGAGATATACAGAGATATACAGAGATATATACAGAGAGATATACAGATAGATATACAGAGATATACAGAGAGATATACAGAGAGATATACAGAGAGATATACAGAGATATATACAGAGAGATATACAGAGAGATATACTGAGATATACAGAGAGATATACAGAGATATACAGAGAGATATACAGAGAGATATACAGAGATATACAGAGAGATATACAGAGAGATATACAGAGATAT
>NW_017310837.1:0-333 GCF_000935625.1 Nanorana parkeri | reverse complement strand
TATATATATATAATTCATTAGTATAACATGGACTCCTTGAGTCCTGATTTCTGTAATAGTTGTATGATCCACTGTGGGCCCCATCTCAGACGCGTTTCACAGCTGTATGTGCTTCCTCAGGGAGGTTGGAGGTATTTTCATGTTCACAAAGATGGATGGAACCTTTGGCCCCACATGCTGTCTCACAATCACCAAACAGGTGGGAGGTAACCGGGGATAAACAGGACTGTTTTTAGAAAATCCCATCGTCTGTGTTGTTCAGGATCAGCAGTCTAAGTGAACATGAACATGAGAACATGAAAATACCTCCAACCTCCCTGAGGAAGCACATAC
>NW_017310836.1:11379-12831 GCF_000935625.1 Nanorana parkeri | reverse complement strand
GGTCAGAGACATCAAGAGACAACTGGACACCCTGGAGAGGACCATTCTGAATGAGATCTCCAGATAGGCAGAGAAGGTTTCATTCCCAGCCTCTGATTTAATCCAACAGCTGGAGATAAAGAAGGACGAGCTGTCCAGGAAGATACATCACATTGAGGAGATATGTAACATGACGGAGCCACTGAGTGTCCTACAGGAATCAGACACAGGTGACTTGTATGATATAGAGGATGGAGATGATAAGGACAGAGAGAGATGTGATAAACTCCTTCATGGTGGACGAGATCTGGATGTGGCTGAGATCTCACACACGTTATATACAGGTTTATCTGACATCATAAAGGGGGTATACGGAGGGAACTATATACTGGAACCTGCTGATATATTATTGGATGTAGATACAGCTCATAATTATCTACATATATCAGATGACAAGAAGACGGCACGCAGGGTGGAGAGAAACCAGAATCGCCCTTATAGACCAGACAGATTCCGGGGAGTGACAGGAAGCAAAGTAATGATACCTCAGGTGATGAGTAGTCAGAGTTTCTCCTCAGGGCGACATTACTGGGATGTGGATGTTGGGGGATCATCATACTGGAGAGTTGGGGTGTGTTACTACAGTATAACCCGAGCAGACATCTATTCAGAGCTTGGAAATAATGATGTGTCCTGGTGCCTGACGAGGAATTCCGATGAGTTATCAGTAAAATATAACAATAAATCCGTCACTTTATCTGGTAACTTCCTAAGAACCAGAGTCAGGATATATCTGGATTATGAGGCCGGGCAGATCTCTTTTTATGAGTTGGGTGTCCCCATCCGACACCTCCACACTACTACTGAAATCTTCACCCAGCCCCTCCATGCTGCGTTATATGTAGGTGAAGGTTGTATAAAGATATGTAGACGGAATCAGGAGATGTGATATGTCTGCCCGGAGACCGGGGGGCCGAGACTTCCTCAGGGTCACCTATAATTCACACTGGCAACTCCAACTGGCAGATACTGTGGTGGGGTGTACATTAATACAATACATAAGAATGGTGGGGTGTATAGTAATACAATACATAAGAATGGTGGGGTGTACAGTAATACAATACATAGGAATGGTGGGGTGTATAGTAATACAATACATAGGAATGGCGGGGTGTATAGTAATACAATACATAGGAATGGTGGGGTGTATAGTAATACAATACATAGGAATGGCGGGGTGTACAGTAATACAATCTATAGGAATGGTGGGGTGTACAGTAATACAATACATAGGAATGGTGGGGTGTATAGTAATACAATACATAGGAATGGCGGGGTGTACAGTAATACAATACATAGGAATGGTGGGGTGTATAGTAATACAATACATAGGAATGGTGGGGTGTACAGTAATACAATCTATAGGAATGGTGGGGTGTATAGTAATACAATACATAGGAATGGCGGGGTGTA
>NW_017310836.1:7159-7953 GCF_000935625.1 Nanorana parkeri | reverse complement strand
ATAGGAATGGTGGGGTGTATAGTAATACAATACATAGGAATGGTGGGGTGTATAGTAATACAATCTATAGGAATGGCGGGGGGTATAGTAATACAATACATAGGAATGGTGGGGTGTATAGTAATACAATCTATAGGAATGGTGGGGTGTATAGTAATACAATCTATAGGAATGGCGGGGTGTATAGTAATATGGCGGCTGTACACAGAGGTACAACAGGGGACATGGTGGATCTCATCCCCCAGGACGTACTGATCTACATCCGATCCAGCACGGTACAGATGCGATGTCTGTATGTTGCATGCAATCATCTTTACATTGTTGACACATGAAGAGCGTTGTGCAATCTCACATGGACACCCCTGGAGCTCCCCCATGACGGACTATGCGTGAGGATTGGGACTCACATTGCGGCAATGTTTCTGATGATTTATATACCTGATACCATTACCCGCTGACATTGTCATTCATCTACCAAATATTACATTGTATCCATATCTAGCCGTGTCATTGTGATATTTCATACGTGGCCCTTTTCTTTCTTCTCCCTTTTCTATCGGGTTTTTGGTTGGTTTGGATATCGATCTGGTTTGCGGAATTTATTCATTTTGCTCAATAAATAAATTGTTACTTTTCTGTACATTTTGTGCTGTGATAAGAGGGAAGCTTCACCGCTATTCTTTTTTTTTTTTTTTTTTTTATTCTTTATTTATGAACAAGAGGGTGGGATACAGAGAGAACGATCAAAAACAGGAGCCACATGGCCCCGCAACATTCCAAGGCAGTCAACCTAA
>NW_017310836.1:0-4676 GCF_000935625.1 Nanorana parkeri | reverse complement strand
GTCAGTTCCAGGCCGTCCGGCCTGGGTCTCCCCCATCCGCAACCCAGCCGGGCAGCAGCACCCCGCTCTGTGGGCCGTCCTATCTGTCTCTTCAGGTCTGGCACATGTTAGCGAAGTCAGCTGAGTCTCTAAACATGTACCATGCAGCCCATGTAGCAACAAATCTGGCCTGTGTCCCATTCAATGAGGAGGACAGATCCTCCATCATTCTGATCTCCTCCACTCGTCTAGCCCACATCTCGATAGAGGGCTGGAGGGACTGCTTCCATAAAGCCGGAATGCAGGCTCTTGCCGCATTCACCATGGCTTCACCGCTATTCTAAGGGGGCAAATATCTCTTCTCATGATTTTCACAATGTGCGTTTTGTCCTTGATAAGACATTCTGGCAGTGAAAGGGTTCGGACGATCATTTGCTGCGTTCAGTAATTTCACTCATAGCCTCGAGCTGCAGATTATATCCGGGGAAAGTACGCAGAAGGGAACAAAGGTCGCAGAAAAGTCGGAGTAACAAGAAAAACAACATCACTGAAGAGAGATAACAGGAGGCGGCGGAACAAATACCTCCGGGACAGAAGCGCGTTCCAATCTCAGCGCTCAACACTTCTCCCGGGTGTGACCGTCATCTCCAACCGTGCAAGTTATGATACGAGGGGCGGCGGCTTCCCCGTCATTGTCACTCCTCATGTCATACATATTATTATCATTGCCACATAATGTCAGTGTGACCGTTATCAGTCCCATCAATGTTCCTGGATGGTAAAAACTACAGAAGATCTGACATATACCGCAGCGTTGTACAGAGGACACTGAGCCAGTTTTAAGAGGGAGCATATAATTTATATGCAACTCTATGATTCATCTCTGTGGTACTTGTGTCCTGTGATGCGTTTCCTGTTTCTGTTCTAAGAACATGGACAATGGCTTATACTGTCATTATTATCACATAAAACAAAGATGCGACAACACCTGACTATATCAGTCGGCTCAGGATTCAGGTACATTGCCCTTGCGTTTGTGCTCCAAGGTGCATCTCTGGCGGTCTGAGTTCCTTTGTGTGTTTCTGTGTATGATCCGGCCTGGCTGACGTTTCCTCTGGCTCTCGACCCCGCATCGGCAGACGTACCCGCATTGGACGTGATCCCCGCATCGGCAGACGTACCCGCATTGGACGTGATCCCCGCATCGGCAGACGTACCTGCATTGGACGTGATCCCCGCTCGGCAGACGTACCCGCATTGGACTTGACCAGCTTGTTCCTGACCTCGCTGCCCCCTGATAAATGTTTTTTATGTTCCTTTAAATAAACGACTTTATTTTACCTGCGTTCCCGTGTGGTCTGGTTTCCTGGTTTCGTGACAGTTTGATGTTTATGTGGATGGACATGACCTTTAACATTAACACATTTATAAAGGCTGGTGCTAAGTTTGAACTAGAACATTTTCCTTAATCTGTGACAATTACCCCAGAATCATGTACATGGCTAGTGGCGTATCTAGGGTATGGCCACTTTAGGGGGGGCGCTGCACCTCTTGGGGGTAGTGGGAAGTGCGTGACTGCAGCAGACGCTGATCTGTTTCAGACATCTGTGAACACAGCCAAGAACTACACAGGCGCCATGAATTGCATAATTGTATCACCTACGACACCTCAGTCCAGTAAGTAGATGGTGACCCTGGAGAATAACTGAACAAAGATGGCGCCATACCCCTGGAGAGAAAAGCAGATGAAGGCATTGCGTGACAGGGAATAAGTACCTGAAAGTGATAAACTGGCATATCACATAGTATGCATGTACTTGACAAGTACCATATGGCAAAAAAAAGGTTGGTGGACACTTGACCATTGCATCTAATTAAGCTTCTTCGATTTCCCATTTCAAAAGCACGGCCATTATTAAAACGTTGCTCCTCCATGGCCATTATATGAAGTTGGGGGGAGGACTTTTCTGGGAAGACCTTCCACAAGATTTTGGAGTGTGTCTGTGGGATTTTGTGCCCATTTATGACGTCAGGTACTGGTGTTGGGTGAGAAGATCTGGCTCACAATTGGCATTCCAATTCATCACAAAGGTGGTCAGTAGGGTTGAGGTCGGGGCTCTGTGCAGGACACTCGGGTTCCTCCACACCACACTGGTCACCCCATGTCTTCATGGAGCTGGCTTTGTACACAGGGGACAGTCACGGTGGAACAGAAAAGGGTCTTCACCAAACTGTGACCACAAGGCTGGAAGATCACAATTGTCTTTATATGCTCATGTCCAGGGCTTGAAAAATTTTAGGGTGTCTCACCAGTCAGTCAAAAAAGTCACCAGTCAGCAGGTATCGGTATTGGTGCGTCCCTAGTTTTGATTAAAACAATTTTTTGTATTGGGACAAGTAGATTGTCGTGAAGGACAAGAAGATTTGGCCCCCACTTTAGCCCTCGGACAAGCAGTTTTTAAAAATAAATTCCACACCCCTGAGTCAGCATGTCCAGACTATGGCCTCCCAATTTATATTAACATATTTTTGGGGATACATACAGCTTTCTTTTGCAGGTATATAATCACCCCTGGGGTGGGGGGGTTATTTTTTACTGTAAAAAATTAAAAAAGTGCTGTAAATTTAGAAAAAGGAAAAGCCTGTTCTCCCCACATTATGTTAAAAACATTTATTCTGACCCATATTGTTGCTAAAATATAAAACACGGGGTCACATCGGATAAATAGACACCAAACATGTCAAGCCTTAATATTGCACCTTCAAAATCGCCAAAAAAAAAGACCACACTGAAAACTGGCCATAGGCGACGAGGTTCGCGGTGATATGTAACATGTGCGGCACAATAGTCGTTTTCGCACGTCGGCGCACCTGACGTGTGTGTGTTTATGTTTGTGTGTGTTTATGTGTGTGTGGGGGCGGGGGGGGGCATGGGGGACTTTTTAAAATAAAAACTTATTTTTAACGCTTATTGCTATCACATAGGGGACTAAGAAGTCCCCTATGTGATAGCCAATTTACATGACAGGTCCTCTTTATGGAGACATCAGGGGTCTCTAAGATCCCTGTCACCTAGGGCTCCCCAGAGAAGCTGACTGCACTGACCAATGAGAAGCACGGATAAGTACAGTTTTGGTTAATATGTATTTCTTGTATCAGGAAGTAGATTGGACCCTCCGATTTAGTCCTCGGACAAGTCGTTTTATTTTTAATTTTCCACACCCCTGCACGTGCCTCACCTTAAATTAACTCCTACATGAGACCTGTGATGTATGATTAAGGTTGGGAGACTTTGCCTCGGTTCTATAAACTTGTCATGCCCCGTGTCTACATCGCCAAACGCAGGTCAGCCCCAACTGGACAATAATAATGTTAGGCCACGAAAGCAAAATAAGAGAAGTGGCCCCGTGGGATTGTGGCCCCTATCACCCATGTGTTTTTTTAAACTATTTAAAAAAACACATGGGTGTGTGGTGACGGTCATGTACCTGTCTCTCTGGGGCGCCTTTGCTGGTTCTTTCTGCTTTGTCTTTCAGGTTACAAGCTGCCTGCTGTTGCTAGGAAGATTTACCTCAGTTGCTGGACAGACCTTCAGTCAGCTGAGCACAGGATTGGTGACAGAGTTTTGGCGGGAAAACATCTGACCAATGAGAGTAACCTTTCCCCTCTATAGTCACTCTTGTCAGTGGGCGGGGTCAGCAGTTAC
Source organism: Nanorana parkeri (assembly GCF_000935625.1). Lineage (NCBI taxonomy): Eukaryota > Metazoa > Chordata > Amphibia > Anura > Dicroglossidae > Nanorana > Nanorana parkeri. The sequence continues at coordinate 991 of NW_017310836.1, read as the reverse complement.
CTCAGGACTGCCAGCTGGACTCACCTCTGGATTATCTTCAGAATATTTTCACCTGCTTCCAGCCCATAATGGATCATTGACTTCAGCGTGACTTCAGAGGGCGGATTCTCCTGATGGGGGGACCGGCTCAGACATTTGTAACTATTCCTGACTACAGCCGCCTCTTCCATTGCATCTGTGGCCCCTGCGCCTACATTTGAGTCTCCCATTCCTGATGTGTCAGCGTCACCCTGTGTACAGCATTGGAGCCTATACCTGAGGTCAGCCGTGAAAACTCTTCATTTACTTCAGGCGGTCTGGGATTTGTAGCGGGACCTTTTAGGAGCAGCGTTAGGACTGTCATTGTGACTAGGGAGGATCTGAGCATTGCAGTGCTGCGTGGTCATTGTCTGCATCCTCATCACTCTCCAAGGGACTGCCGGGCAGAGGATTGTAAGGCCGGACCAGAAGTGCCCGAGTGTCACATCACCACTGGGACCGGGCTGCCACTAGGACTAGTCAGGTGACCAGGGATGTAGGACTGCAGACCTGAAGCAACAGAACGCAGGCCGGATGGGGCAAGGAGCTACCAAGAAAGGCAAAGGAGGCCCAACTCTCCATTAGACACCCACAGCACCAGTGTTCCTGCCACAGTGAGCGGGGTGGGCAGCGGACCTCATGCTGCTATCCTGGCCTGATAGCCTGAGCGTCGGAGGAGGTGTCTCTCTCCAACCGGACCCTCACTTCATCACAAGAAAGGGGGAGGTGGGGTCTGAGGGCTGGGAATGTATTGCTCTGTGTCATTCTCCCTCTGTGTCATTATCCTCCTTATGTAAGGTATAGTCTGCCAGTCAGCCTTTAACCACCCCTTCCCTTTACCCTGATGTCTCCAGTGCTTCCCATTCATGTTCATTCTCTCCTTCCCTTTACCCTCATGTCTCCAATGCTTCCCTTCCATGTTCATTCTCTCTTTCCCTTTACCCTCATGTCTCCAATGCTTCCCTTCCATGTT
>NW_017310835.1:0-12842 GCF_000935625.1 Nanorana parkeri | reverse complement strand
CCAAGTACTTTAATGCATTGCGAGAGGGTGGGCGACTGAGACAAGAATCACTGATGTCCTCCATATGCATGATGCCCAATAATACCATGGGGATACATTGGGGTGCTTTTTTGGTCCGGGAACAAACTGTTCTGTTCTGTTCTGCACATGATCCGGACATGGTGTGAATAAGCCCTAAGACCTGGATATATCTTTCAGCATTGATGGTGCCTTTCCAGATGTGCAGGCTGCCCATTCCATACGCACTAATGCCCCCCATATACTATTAAAGATGCAGGCTTTTAAACTGAGCACTGATAGCAAGCCAGCAAATCTCTCTCTTCTTTTAGTCCTAGGGACATGGCACTTATGGTTGACAAAAAGAATGTACAATTTTGATTTTGTCTGACCACAGAACAGTTTTCCACTTTGTGACAGACCATATTAAATGAGCTTTAGCCCAGAGAAGATGGCAGCGTTTCTGGATCATGTTCAGATATAGCTTCTTTTTTGCAGGAGAGCGCTTTTACTTGCATTTTTGGATGGCACAGCAAACTGTGTTCACAGACAGTGATTTTTGGAGGTATTCCTGAGCCCATGCAAAGATGTCCATCACAGAATAATTCCTGTTTTTAATGCAGTGCTGTCTGAAGGCCCAAAGATCACGGGCATCCAATATTGCGTTTTGACCTTGTTCCTTGCACATACAGATTTTTTTCCAGATTCTCTGAATCTTGTGATATTATGTACTGTAGATTATGATCTATTTAAAGTCTTTGCAATTTTACTTTGAGGAACATTATTCTGACAATTTTTAGATGCAGCTTTTTTTACAGATTGGTTAACCTCTACCCATCTTTACTTTTGAGACACTCTGACTCTCTAACATGCTCTTTTTATACCCAATCATCTGGGGCGGGTACTGACTCACTGTCCAAAAAGGGCACTACTTTGAATCGGCGCAAATGGAATCCGCGCAAAACGAGGGCTACAATCATTTAGATGTTGGATATAAAGGTTTAGTGGAGTAAAACACTTTTGTCAGCTAATTTGTGGATGTTTTTTAGAGGTTTGTACATCAGACCAAAAGTTACATCAGACCAAAAAGGGACAGAGGGTGTTGGAGCACAAATTTCAGAGGGACCTGGTTTCAAAAGAGGGAAAGTCCTTTCCAAAAAGGGACAGTTGGGAGCTATGCTGCTGGTAATAGTTAATTTTGTAGCTTTCATGGGTGATACACCTATGTGTAGAGCAATATGGTTGATCATGTGGACAAAGAATGTTTATTGCAAGCATTCATGGGAAACATCTTTTTTTTCTACTCAAAATTTTAATTTGAGAATAAAAGTTTTTTTTTTAGGTCAACAATATCAGACAAAGGAGCCTTCCAAAGACACTTTGGCCACGAAAAGATGTGTCTTTCAAGCTCAGCTCCAGGCTAATTTGTTTTATAAATGGGTAGAAAATAATAAAGCCGCTCGGGATATAATACCTCCAATGCTTTCCCACGCAGTAATTCTGTTTTGCCACTAGATGCCCTCAGTTTCAGGTGAATAATGGCCAGTGTCATTCATCCCATAAGACTGAGAACATAAAGTAAACTCCTAGAAAGTTCTCTATCAGGTCCACTCCTCTGCTCAGTGTGTGGTTGCAATAGCAAGTCTGCTATTGGCTATTGTAATTTGAAATAGCCAAAAGCCATCTGGCTATTGCTCCTCATAGTTTACATTCTGCTCCTGACCACAGAATCTGACATTGATAAAAATACTAGTTGTCTGGCAGTTATGGCGACTTTTGCCGCCGGGAGTCTGTTTAAGCAGCCCCGATGCTGGCGACGTACACTGTACGTCGTCAGTCACGAAGGGGTTAATCATTTGTGCAACTGATCTGGAACAAGCATTCAGATCAGGCAAGTCCAAGTGAAGTCAGGGCTACGTATCTACATTGTTGTTCTAGGCAAGCCACTCATGAAGTAATAGATAAAAATGACAGCTAGGGAACTAGTATTACAGAACAGGAGGGGTCAACAATGGCTGGGTGTTAAGTTGTTAAAAAAAAAAAAGCAGGGCCAAACTGGGACAAAAAATAAGCCCAGGCATTTTTGACTAATCAGCCCAAAAACATGGCTCCAGATGGGCTCTGACCCATCGCAATCTGGGGGTGGAGCCAAACACTGAAGCCTTCGGCTTCCATAGCCCATGCGATGCAGTGTACGGCGAACGTGCGTTCAGAGATTATTTGAGAGGATCCCTGATTAAGATCTGCAGTAATTTGATGCACTGTTGCCCCTCTGTTGTCTTGTACCACTCTCCGTTCTGACCTAACATTGACTAGTCACTGACGGCCACAATTCGCACGTTCAGACCCAGATTTTCAGCTGACAGTCCAGACTTTAAACACTTTAACAAACATTTAACGAATTCTGCTGTTTAACTGATACTCGCTCCATGGCTCCGAGCGCCAACAATCATCCCACATCCAAAGGTTGTTAAATCGCGTTGTTTACCCATATCTTCAGAAAAAAATCACTTCTACTGTCGTGGTAAACAACCTGCTTCCCTATTTATAATGGTCTGGCCCCCCTAGCAACTTTAGCGTGAAATTATAGCTAATTTGCCTACAAACGTCAGGTGGTCATTATAATCTGGCCACTCGTGTGTGTGTGTGTATAATATATATATTACATATATACATATACACTTGCTATTTTGGATTCAGCCATTGGCGTGTTCTGGAGGCAGGGTGCATGACGTCATATAACACCACACGTGTTGGGCGCCGGCATCTTGGTGTATATCTATGTATGCACCAAGATGGTGGGGCCAATATCGGTGTGTGACGTCACCTGACGCCACGCATGCATGGCGTCATGTAACGTCATGCTCCCCGCCTCTATGATGGTGGCACACATTCACAGAACACGCCGGGGGCCAACACGGCCGCCGCACATTCTCAAACAAATTATGCGCCTTATTATGCGCCTGAATACATTCCTCGTATATTTTGGACATATAGTAATTCATTCATTTACAAGTAGTGCGGGTTCTGTGTTGTGTTTTCTATTTTTATTTTTCTAGATATACTGACTTGAAAAAAGGATCGGCATGACAAACTGACACTTTATTTTTATAGACTCTATTGTATTTTGACATTTATTGTTTGCCTTCTGTTGTTTTATTTGATAAGAATACTTCTATTGTGCCTACAAGTTTAATACCTTTTGAATAAAAGTTTTATTTTTATCATACTTATTAATGTTTCTTTGCGGCTTAACAAAATAGGAGTCTTTAAATGTTGCGGATATTGGGGGAAATGGGTGTGGTTACTGGGGGTGTGGCCGCTAAAGGGTGTGGCCACGGAGGGGCGCTGTAAAGCTTTCTCGCACAGGGCGCCTAAAGGCCTAAGGCCGGCCCTGGCCACACCTTCATTGTCATCTCACTGATTACTTACCAATGGGATCAAGTTGCATATAAGATGTGGAACCTAATAGAGCGATACCATGAGGTCTGTCAAAAGCTGTCGGCCGAAAATCTACACATGGCAGAAGGGGACACAGGGAACGCCAACCTCTGCTGACCGGAAGTTGCATCACGACCATAGGGTGTGACACAGCGGAAATGGGTGGAACGGCATTAGACTCATCAGATGTGCGTGCTGTACCGTGCTAATGGGCAGGGGATGCACAAAGGCGTCCCGTGGCCATGGAGATGGTACAAATTGCGAGGCTGCATCATGTGTGTAAATTTTCAATAAACCAACAGGACAAACTGGCTGTCATTAGAGGACATAAATAACATAAATAACAATGGATGGTATGAAGGTGTGGATGTGAACTAATGCACCATAATGTCAATCAAATAGGGGGTAATCCACATAATGTGGATAAGCTGATAACCATGATCTTGTGTTCCATGAAAACATGTTTTAGAAAAAAAAAAGAAATAGAAATTGTATAAGGTAATAATATTAAAAAGTTGGAAAAATAACAACCTGCATATACAAGCCAGTAGAGTGATCTATAATAAATACAGTTGTGCTCATAAGTTTACATACCCTGGCAGAATTTATGATTTTCTGGTCATTTTTCAGAAAATATGAATGATAACACGAATGTGTGTGTGTGTGTGTGTGTGTGTGTGTGTGTGTGTGTGTGTGTGTGTGTGTATATAAAAGGCCAATTAGTTTCTGGCCTCCAGACAGACCCTTGCATCCTTCATCCAGTGCTGCACTGACGTGTCTGTATTCTGAGTCATGGGGAAAGCAAAAGAATTGTCAAAGGTGTCACTGTGGGAAAAGAGTTGAACTTTATAGAACAGGAAAGGGATATAAAAAGATATCCAAGGAATTGAGAATGCCAATTAGCAGTGTTCAAACTCTAATCAAGAAGTGGAACATGAGGGGTTCTGTTGAAACCAAACCACGGTCAGGTAGACCAACTAAACTGTCAGCCACAACTGCCAGGAAAATTGTTCGGGATGCAAAGAAAAACCCACAAATAACTGCAGGTGAAATACAGGACACTCTGCAGCCGAGGAGGAGGCCGCATACACAGCTCCCGCTGGCGAACAATTTCACGTCTACATTGAGGAGCGAGATTGGTCGGTAATTTGTACACAGGGTATGGTCCTTACCGGGCTTAGGGATCAAGGAGATGTGCGCCTCCAGTGATTGAGTAGGGAAGGAGGTGCCATGTGCGATAGAATTAAACACCCGTAGGAGGAAGGGAGTCAAACACTACCATACCATATATGTGGTGAGTCTCTAGGGTCGTCAATTCTTGGATGGCCTCTCGAATGCAACAAGACCGTTCCCTTTTCAGTCTAGTGCCTTGCTGGATAAAAAGCCCACGCAGTACCGCCTTCAGTGCCTCCCACTGAAGAGGTAGGGGGTTAGTATCCAGTGCATGGATCTCAAGGAAATGAGTGATCCCGTTTGTGATGGCCGATGAACATTGCGGGTCGGCAAGCAGGGAGTCGTTCAATCGCCAGGTCCATTCCCTAGTCTGGGCCTGAGGTACCCTTAGTGTGAGTATTACCGCTGCATGATTGGACCACATCATGGGGCCAATGTCACAGTCAGGGGTCCAGTCAAGTATGTGGTGTGAGGTAAAAAAGTAGTCCAATCTGCTGTAGGAGTGGTGGGGTGTGGAGCATACAGGTCTTACCTTGCCTGCGATCCCCGCTGTGTCCTCCGGTGGCTGCCGACTTCCGGGTTCCGTCCCTTGCGAGCGGCCGCGTTGCAGGGGGGCGAAGCCGGCGGGAAGTTTGAAAGTGAAAAAAAATTTAAAAATAGAGAAAATAAGGAAAAAAACAAATCATACCGCCAGTGAAACGTGCGTTTCACTGAACGGAAAAACGTGCTAAAAAACGCAAAAAGAAAGAGCTGAAAAATGAGCTGAAAAAATACGCTCAGGTGTGAACCCAGCCTAAGAGCTGTCTTTAAATGCTTCTGAGAAACAGCATTTAGTAACAGCTCTGTACATGCTGAGATCTTATTGATCCCAGCATGTATGGCCTGCCTAAGAGTGATAGGAGTGTGATTGTTAACAGCAATCACACTCCATTCACTCTCAGGCAGCTAGTCCACAGCAGGGATGTGGGGTGAGATCAGTGGCAGGTGAAGCACACCCGGCCTGCACCCCGTCACAGCATGGTCACCAAGCTATGTATTCATCTGCCCATGGTGGCTGTGAACCTGGCAATTCCACCACTGTAACCCAGCAATACATTATATAGCTATGCAGGATTATACCACCACCTATAGAGGACTACAAATCCCAGCAATATATTATACAGCAATGCAGAATACCATCAGCTCTAGAGGACTACAACTCCCAGCAATACATTATACAGCAATGCAGAATAATACCATCAGCTATAGAGGACTTCAAATCCCAGCTATACATTATACAGCAATGAAGAATGATACCAACAACCATAGAAGACTACAAATCCCAGCAATGCATTATACAGCAATGCAGAATAATACCATCAGCTATAGAGGACTACAAATCTCAGCAATACAATATACCGCAATGCAGAATAATACCATCAGCTATAGAGGACTACAAATCTTAGCAATTCATTATAGTATAATGTAGAGCAGCAAGAATATATATACAATTGGTGGGGGGAATGATTGTGCTGATCCATGCCTGCTGCATGAAGTGTGGAACATACTGCTCCTCTGTAGTCAAATCACATGCATCTTATAGCTCTGATCCTGATCCTGCTGCTTCAGCACGCTGCTGTGTTATTGGCCTCTGTACAATGATCAATTGTGGATTTTCCTGGAGCCAAAATATTATTGTTTTTAGAAAGGTTCAAGCCTATGGCTATGTAACTGATGCGGGTTTATAGGAGATGGTTGTTTAAAGTGATTTTATAACAATGAAATGTATTATCGCTGTATATTCACTACAGAGCTCAGTGCTGTGACGCACAGTACAGAGGTCAGGGTGTGACGCACAGTGCAGAGTCATCGGTGTAATGTAGACCTAACACCGTCCCCTAAAATAGCGCTCCTCTCGATTCTGCCTGGCTCCCTGGCTTCAGTTAAGAAGGACCTGCTCCGTTTCTTCCTGGCGGCGGCACGTAACATTGTACCCCGCCACTGGAACATGGTGGTCACCCCGACCGTGCAGGAATGGGTTGCTGAGTTGTGTTTGATTATGCGCTATGAGGAACTGACGGCTTCCTTGCATGAGCGTTAGGCGCAATGTGCAGTGCTGTAGACCCCTTGGATTCTCTACATGGGTACGGCCGATTTCCTGGCCTTATAAAAGGGCCCGGGTTTCTCCTGTTGGACGAGCACTGGGATACTGTCTCTACTGCACCTACCTAATGCCCCTGCGGTCCTAACCGAAATGCTAGATCCGATGGAGCTTCCCCTCTTCCCTGTGTTCTTCCTGTGATGTCCATCCCTGTATGTCCCTTTCTCCCCAGTTGTGAGTCCCATGTGTGCCTAACCCCCGTTTGTTACTGTATGTTGTCATATGCTGTCTGGTTCGTTGGGATGCAACATGGCCGTATCCTCTGCACGCACGCACTCCATGAGAGGGGTGCAGTACACAAAATAAGGCGCATGCCTTTTGATCTGTGCGATAGCCCCACTACGTTACCTGCAACCACAGAGTATGAGTTGAGAGAGCACATGCATATCTGCCCGCTGCGCATGTCCTAAAGAAATGGAATGTGAATACATACCGTGGGACTAGGTGGATGACCGGGCGTGTCTGTATTATGTTCCAGTGTTCTTGTATTTTTGTATTTTTGTACTTTGTCTATTGCAAAATTTAAATAAAATCTTATTATTTAATTCATTTCTAATCATGTTTTGAAATCCTATGTCATTTTAGTACGCTACCTTTGATATTCAATCATGTTGTTTACATTATGCACTGTGATTTAAATCAATCATGCTATGTATATTCAAGGGATTGAACAGTAATGGAGTGAGCTATTAGGGAGTTATCGAATCAATTTGTTTATATGAAACCCTTCTATTTTTAATAATTTAATACAAATAAATATATTTTTTTACGGTCTACCATCTTGGAAGTTGTCAATTGATGCCTGGAAAACCCCCAGCTTTTCTTTTCTTTGGTATTAATAAAGATGAGCTAGTTGGACCGTTTCGGGTTGAAGTGAACTCAAAATCAACACCCAAACCTACTGTCAATTTTTAGAAGACAATTTCTTCAAGCAGTAGTACAGGAAAAAGTCTGCATCCTTCAAGAAGACCACAATATGTATGCAGGACAATGCTCCATTGCATGCATCAAAGTACTCCACTGCTTGGCTAGCCTTAAAGATAAAATAATAATGACATGGCCCCCTTCTTCACCTGACCTAAACCCTATTGAGAACTTGTGGGCCCTTCTTAAATGGGAGATTTACAGTGAAGGAAAACAGTACACTCGAGCGGGGTCATCTGGCAGTCTCCGGCCACCTAAATTAGGACCCGGAGACTGCCAGATGACCCTGCTCGGAGCGCCGCCCACCGGAGCAGCAGTGACGCGACGCTCGGCGAGGTAAGTAAGAAGACACCTGACGCTGACGCTGAAAATAAGGTGGGCTATATTGGTCACTGATTTTGTAATTGAAAATGTGAGAAATGTTTATTTGTAAATTTTTAGTTGTTTGTGTATTATTTTCACTGTAATGCCTCATTCACACTGCTAAGAGGCGGCCCATACAGATCCGTGCAGCGCGCACAGCCGTACTGGGCCGCTTCTGGGACTGATAGGTGCTGCGTGTGATTGAACGCAGCAGCCTGTTCTTCTCTATGGGAGTACGTGGTCATACGCTCACCTGAGCTTCACATCCATGCGGGCGCAGGTGTCTGTACTCGTATGCAGACAGGATGGATCCTGTCTGCGTCCGAGCACGGACACCTGCACCCGCATGGATGAGCAGTTCAGGTGAGCGTATAGCGGGGTACAGCCGCATACTCCCATAGAGAAGAACAGGCTGCTGCGTACGATCAGATGCAGAACCTACCCTTCCCGGGAATAGCCCGATATGGCTGTGCACGCCACAGGGATCTGTAGGGCCGGCTCTTAACAGTGTGAATGAGGCCTTACAGATAAAAATAAACAAGTGAGATGGGAAAATGTTCATTTTCTATTTAGTTGCATAATAATCCTGCACACTAATAGTTGCCCAATAATTGTGCACACATAGATATTCTCCTAAGAAAGCCAAAACCTCACTTTCACTTTCTGAAATATTCAGGTTTGAGGTTTATTAACATTTTGGATTGACTGAGAGCACTGTAGTTGTTCAATAATTAAATTAATCCTCAAAAATACAACTAATAATTGTGCACACAGTGTAGAGCTCAAAATACCATTGGAATACATTGGATGCATTTTTGATGCGTTCTGTAACTGCTCTGCATCTGCTCCGAACTTGGTGTGAACAAGCCCTTAAACCTCAGACCCTGTTCGAATTCAGATGATATCATCTTGATTCCAAATACCTTAAGATCATTTGTTTTGGCATTATGGTACTGAAGGAAGTGTCTGGGGTGATTACCACTCGGTAGTGGTAATCGGCTCTGTTAAGCATGTATCTTTTGTGTTCTCCAAACCTAGTTCTTAACGTCCTTGTGGTCCTGCCCACATACAGTTTGCCACACGGGCAAATTAGACCATATATTACAAACCTAGATCACCAATTGATAAATTGTTGGATTAGAAAACGTTTACCATCAGGGCCCAACACCTCTTTCTTCCTGTGTGTCATGAAACTGCAGGTGCCATAGTTGGAAACCTCACAGTTGGGAACCCCACATTTGTAGCTGCCCACTTGGCCGAATAGGCCTTTGTCATACTTTTCTTGTTTGGCAGATGTCAATTTACTTGGTGCCAAAATACATGTTAAATCACGGGGTTTGCGAAATATAATTTTGGGTTGTGCTTGGAGGGAAGCTTTAAGTATAGGGTCTTCTTGGAGAACTTTCCAATGTTTTTTTTTTTTATATTTGGGAAATATGTGAGGCATTACTGTTGTACTGGGTGCAAAAATATATACTTGATGATCACATGTTGTTACATGTCTTGCTTTGGACTAAAATGGAATTGTATATTTATCTAGGACATTTTTGAATGTAATTTTTGTTGTATCCCTTTTGCAAGAATTTTTCTGCTAATACTGACCCTTGTTGCAAATAGCCCTCATCCCTTGTGCATGTTCTCCTTAGTCTGCAAAACTGTCCCTCTGGAATGTTATGAATCCATCTCGGGGGGTGATTGCTCCTAGCATGTAAATATCAATTCCCTGCAGTGCGTTTGAAATGTGGCTGGGAGATGATATGACCTTCATTGTCATGACTCAAATCTAGATCTAAGAAGACCAGATGTTTGTCATCTATAACGTGCATAAATTCTATCCCAAATGGATTACCGGAATAGTAGTTGATAAACTTGGCGAGAGTATCTCTATCACCGTTCCCGATGATCAAAATGTCATCTATATACCTCATGTAGAGGACCGGATTGGCCACATATGGGTTGTTGTGCCAAATGTGATGTTACTCCCAATAACCCATGAATAGATTTGCGTAACTAGGGGCAAACTGGCACCGATAGCAGTCCCTGTTGTTTGGACAAAGAACTCCTCCAAGAACACAAAATAATTGTGTGACAACACAAATTGAATGGTCTTGAGTATGACGTTTGCTTGGTCTGAATTGACTGTTCCTGATGACGCTAGATAAAATTGTGCTGCACGGAGCCCAAACTCATGTTTGATGTATATACTGATGATACGTCCAAGGAAATCCTTCCTTCCATTGATAATGTTGTAAAATGTCCAACATATGCTGGGTGTCTCTAACAAAGGCCTGGAGCTCACAAACTATTGGTTGTAAAAAAAAGTGTCTATATAGCAGGCTAAATTGTAGGTGTGACTGTCAATCCCAGAAATAATGGGCCTTCCTGGGGGATTTTCTTGATTTTTGTGAATTTTTGGAATATGCTGAAAGTAAGGGATCATAGGATATTTTACGGTGCGATAATTGAAATCTGGTTTTGAAATTATTTCCCTGGATAAGGCTTGTTTTAATATGATTGTGACGGACTGAGCGGTCGCTGGGGTTGCTGGAGGAGCTAGCCTCCTTCCTACTGACCACGGACCAAGGGCTGCAGAGATTTATTACCCCAGGGAACTTTGTGTGCTGTGTGTTTCCAGTTAATATTTTATCTGGGGAGAGCTGGTCACTATGTGACTTGATGTGAACCATTCTTCTAAAGGCAGCAGGCTGTCTGGAGTGACCATTGTTTACAGTGATGGGATTAAGCTGGTCTCTAATTAAGACAATCCAATGCGGCACCTAGCTGTCTGGGGGAGGAGACTGTTCCATGTAACAATGAATGCTTATCTGATGGTGTCCGGTATAAACTCTGTGTGCTCTTCCTCAATAAAGCAGTTCTTGATTTACTCTTCAACATTATTGCGCTGTATAATTATACAGCGCAATGCAGAATACCACCAGCTATAGAGGAAGACAACAAATCCCAGCAATAATACATTATATAGCGGCGCAATGCAAGCAGAATACCACCAGCCATAGGGGAATACAATAAATCCCAGCACATGCATTATGCTATAATGTATTATTGCTGGGATTTGTTGTATTCCTCTATAGCTGGTGATATTCTGCATTGCACTGTATAATGATTATAGAGCACAGTGCAGAATATACCACCAGCTATAGAGGAATACAACAAATCCCAGCAATACAATATACATACAGTGTATAATGTATTGCTGGGATTTGTATTCCTCTATAGCTGATGGTACATATACAGCACAATGTACCACCAGCTATAGAGGAATACAACAGTTCCCACTATCCCAGCAATATATTAAAATAACCCAATCGCTGTGTGTGTGGGGGGTTCCGCAGGCGCTCTTACCTTTTTTAGATGCAGGTTTGTGGGCCTGTCAGGTGCCATTCCCCCTCGATCGTTGGTGGGCAGCGCGCCAGGGAGCTCAGAGCTGGGAGGAGAAGAGGCGTGTCGTCTGGTGCGCGGCAGAAGAGGCGTGTCGTGCGGCTCAGGTCGTCTGTGGGGCCGCGAGCAGGGTAAACTAATCAATAGCCGACTAATCGATGATGCAAAACGTTGACAGCGTTTTCTATCGTCGATTTTTAATCGACTAAATCGACTAGTTATTGAAGCTCTAGTGGCAACCCTAGTGAACTGAAGCCCCTCCAGCTGTTTCCCTTCCACTGTGGCCACCTCTCTCCTATCTCACTACAAATGCTCTGTTGCCCCCACCCCTACCAATCCAACACTGGACACTCTACCAATACCTGCTGCTTGGGACCAGGAGATAGTGACAGTGTGGGGAGAGTGAGTTAAAAAACAAACAAACATATACACATGGTGCAGGCATCTTACGATCAGGAGGAGAGATGAAAAAAAAAAACCAAAAATGTACACTTAAAATGTACATGTTTGGTTTTTTTTTTCATCTCTCCTCTCCCCACTCTGCCTCCTCCTGATCGTAAGATCCTAAGATGCCTGCACCATGTGCACGTTTGTTTTTTTCATCTTTCCCCACTCTGCCTCCTCCTGAATCGTAAGCTGCCTACAGCATGTGTAACACATGGTTCAGGCAGCTTACGATCATGAGGAGGCAGAGTGGGGAGAGATGAAAAAAAAACTTGGTGCACTTATTGACAATGGAGGTTATTTGCCAGACCAAATCTTTAATGTAGACGAAACTGGCTTGTTTTGGAAAAAAAATGCCGGATAGGACCTACATTTCCAAAGAGGAAAAAGTGCACCAGGACATACGGCATCAAAGGACAGGCTGACTGTATTACTTGGGGTAATGTGTCTGGGGATTTAAAGCTCAAGCCTATGCTAGTGCATCGCTCCCTGAATCCAAGGGCACTGCGTAATCTCACTAAGGCATTTCTTCCTGTTATTTGGAGGGCAAACTCAAAGACTTGGGTTACAGTTGCAGTCTTTCAAGAATGGTTTTTGAAGCATTTTGTTCCTGCTGTTGAGCGTTATTGCTTGGGAAAAAACATTCCTTTCAAAATTGTCCTTCTCCTTGACAATGCTCCTGGACATCGTCAAGCCCCAGCTCATGTGTGAAATTTAATGGGAAAGCATATTTCAGAAACTGAGCATTGAACAGATGGGGGAATGTTTTAAGAACACATTACATAAGGCTATTACCAAGTGTATACCATTGGGGAACAAAATTAAAAGATCAAAAACTAATCCTGTATGGATAAATAGATTGGTAAAACAATACATCAAGGACAAGAGAGAGGCATTTAGAAAAGGAAGGGACGACACTAGCGTTCAATAATTATAAAGAATGTAACAAAAGATGTAAAAA
>NW_017310834.1:5802-12847 GCF_000935625.1 Nanorana parkeri | reverse complement strand
GTTATCGGTGATTGGCGGGCCGAGAATTATCGCTCTCACTCGGACGTTCACGGAGATATGTAACATGTGCGGCGTCATGGGCGCAATCGTCTTTTTTGCACGTATGCGCCCCTCAACGCATGTTTGCATGAGTGTATGTATTCCCGTGTGAGAGGCACTATGCTGGTCCCGGGCTCGCACCGGGGCACAGCGGAGCCCGGGTCCAGGGGGACGACGACGACCGATCGTTACCCCGTACAAGCGATCCGCCGGTATGTTAACAGGTATCGCTGTCTGTTTTTAAATATCGGGGCATTTCCCGCGCACGAGGGGGCGTGTCTGAGCGGACGTCTAAAGACGCCCCCGCTCAGATCTAGAGAGCTCCCGGCCGGCCCTGAGGTAGTTAAAGTGAATGGCAACACAACAGCCTGGATCCTCAGCCTGGGGCCCGGTGTGGGTTGCTGAGCTGTGACGGAGCTCCATCCATATGTGCAATGCTGGTACAGCTCCCTTGCGGGCTCTGTAGAGATGCCGGGACACAGAATGCGACGTCACTCCGGTCCCGTCTCTCTATGGATCTCCTCCTGGTCTGTGTCTATGGGGGGTCTCTGTATGGATCTCCTCCTGGTCTGGGTCTCTGTGTCTATGGGGGTCTCTGTATGGATCTCCTCCTCGTCTGGGTGTAGGTAGGTGCAGTACAGCCAATGGCCACTAGATGCCCCCATGGGGATGCAGCTCTGGCCTGGGGAGACTCTGTGTCCCAGGAGAGCTGATTTATAGGGGGCGCCCGAGAGGGGAAGAGAGTTTAGTACAGGAGAGCAGAAGTCTAAGACTGTCTGCAGAGTCTCCGGAGAGAGACTGATTCTAGAACATAGGCTGGTCCATGGGAAGGACAGGACCAGGCCTAGGACTATGTAGAGCCATAGAGATTCCCCTGGAGGGGGAAACCACGGAGCTAGGACTGACAAGGATGGGATTCCGGAGGATAGTGAGGAGCCGTAAGACTGACGATATTTGCCAGGGGGGATTTGGCTGGCTGGCTGGCGGTAGGGGGGGAGCGTTGAGGAACTTGGCCTTGGGGCAGCAGAGAGAGTAAATCCGGCCCTGAGAGCAGGGACAGGTGAAGGCCCACCATGTGGGTGCAGATCTGACATTACAAAGGAGTTGTCACCTTATGGGGAGGTCAGTGGCCTCATCACCAGCAAATGGTTCAGAGACATCGCTGGCACAGCTCCCAACCGTCCCTCATCTGGAACCGAACTCCTCTGTCTCTCTGTCCTCCTAGATGACCCTCCATTTGATCTGACTAAGGTGTTCTATGACATTAAATCTTTCATCCAAACTCTACATTATCACATTTATTGTCCCGAGAAGCCAAAATGAAGGAAAAGTTCTGGTAAAAAAAGCATTTGTGGATTCTTCGAGGGGCCACATACCCGGGACATGGTAGAGGTGGGCTCTGGGTGTTCATACTTGGTGCTAAAAGGTGTCCCTCCTTCTCATTACAGGACGGTGGGAGGTAGGTGTTGGGTGCATTGAGCTCAGTGGTTACCCAATGACAGAAGCCGGGGTAGTGCTGCAAGAGTCATGGTCTGTAGAGCTGCACATGGAGGCTCCTCTCCTGGTGGTGTCACCGGACCACCGTGACTCCGGTAGGACATGATAGGCCGGTTCATTGAGCTTATCATCTCAATCACCTGACCCGTCATCTTCTACCAGAGTAGCACAAGGTGCAGAGGAACTGGACCGAACAGCTTTAAATGTTAGAACACATTAGAGAGTCTTGACAGTACTCTCAGATATCCAGCGATTCAATAGAAAGGATGAGTTGTCCCATCCAGTCCAAGAACACTGTGACATACGCTCATTTGTCTCTCTTGTGGCCACGAATACCAACATGGCAACTGACTGTGCGGGGCGAGAGGGTGGAGGAACGTCTACAGGACAGAAGATGGAGGAACGTCTACAGGACAGAAGATGGAGGAACGTCTGCAGGACAGAAGATGGAGGAACGTCTGCAGGACAGAAGATGGAGGAACGTCTGCAGGACAGAAGATGGAGGAACGTCTGCAGGACAGAAGATGGAGGAACGTCTGCAGGACAGAAGATGGAGGAACGTCTGCAGGACAGAAGATGGAGGAACGTCTGCAGGACAGAAGATGGAGGAACGTCTGCAGGACAGAAGATGGAGGAACGTCTGCAGGACAGAAGATGGAGGAACGTCTGCAGGACAGAAGATGGAGGAACGTCTGCAGGACAGAAGATGGAGGAACGTCTGCAGGACAGAAGATGGAGGAACGTCTGCAGGACAGAAGATGGAGGAACGTCTGCAGGACAGAAGATGGAGGAACGTCTGCAGGACAGAAGATGGAGGAACGTCTGCAGGACAGAAGATGGAGGAACGTCTGCAGGACAGAAGATGGAGGAACGTCTGCAGGACAGAAGATGGAGGAACGTCTGCAGGACAGAAGATGGAGGAACGTCTGCAGGACAGAAGATGGAGGAACGTCTGCAGGACAGAAGATGGAGGAACGTCTGCAGGACAGAAGATGGAGGAACGTCTGCAGGACAGAAGATGGAGGAACGTCTGCAGGACAGAAGATGGAGGAACGTCTGCAGGACAGAAGATGGAGGAACGTCTGCAGGACAGAAGATGGAGGAACGTCTGCAGGACAGAAGATGGAGGAACGTCTGCAGGACAGAAGATGGAGGAACGTCTGCAGGACAGAAGATGGAGGAACGTCTGCAGGACAGAAGATGGAGGAACGTCTGCAGGACAGAAGATGGAGGAACGTCTGCAGGACAGAAGATCGAGGAACGTCTACAGGACAGAAGATGGAGGAACGTCTACAGGACAGGAGAATTTTAGAAAAATGTTTTTCAAAAATTGCTTTGTTTAAAAAAAAAGTATCTATTTCTTGGGGGGGGGCCTTCATGGATTCTTGCATTGGGGCCCTGAGGTCACTAGTTACGCCTCTGCTTCCTCTCTATGACAATGACAGGAAAAGACAGAAATGAGGGTGACGAAGTCGTCAGATGAGACACGGTGCTCCGCCACCTGCATGCAATACTCACCATTGTCCTCTAGATGGCAGCGGTGCTCCGCCACCTGCATGCAATACTCACCATTGTCCTCTAGATGGCAGCGGTGCTCCAATGCTCATCAATGGGCTCAACAAGCTGTTGCATCTGCTCAGCTAGCGAGGGAGCCAGCGGAGGATGAACTAGAGCCAAGCAGCTGGTTTCCCCTCTCTATGAGGGGAGGGGAGGGGAGGGGGGGCTGCTGCAGAGAGGGATAAGGAGGAGCAGAGCACAACCATTGTGTGGCACGGCAAGCAGAGTCCGGCTATGTGATGGACACACACGGCGCCCTCCAGATACACACACCGCATACAAATGTATATCAAATATAATCACATTATATACACAGCACTGTGCAGAGGTCGGGGGTCAGGTGAGCTGCATGGAGGTGGATCAGTATATGGGGGAGGGGTATATCATTGTATATGGAGGAAGTATACGGGAAGGGGGTACACAGCGCTGTGCAGAGGTTGGGGGGTTCCGGTGTGCTGTAAAGTGAGAAGGTTTCAGAAATAAAAGTGTTCAGAGATTATTTTTACCAATAAATGGAGAAATCCAATCAATATTTGGGGTGACCCCCTTTGCTTCCTTCCAATATTTGGGGTGACCCCCCTTTGCCTTCTTCCAATCAATATTTGGGGTGACCCCCCTTTGCCTTCTTCCAATCAATATTTGGGGTGACCCCCATTTGCCTTCCAATCAATATTTGGGGTGACCCCCATTTGCCTTCCAATCAATATTTGGGGTGACCCCCCCCCATTAATTGCACACAGGTGTTGAGGGAACTCGGCAGGTAGGAGGTTCTGGGTACATCTCGGAGAACTGAGCACATTGGCTGCAATATACAAAGTGAACACTAGAGGGCGATCACACACCGCGTCCGGACTCTCCTGAGTATCGGTCAGATGACTGGGGGGCCCACTTTATGGCAATATGACCCCTGACCTCCATGGAAGAGTTCCCCCCTCGGAGGGGTCAGACCTGGGCTGGATATGGGAATTTAGGAGCCGGCAGGATTTCAGTGACAACAACCAAAGAAAAGTTGGGCCCCAGCTGCTGTACAATGTGAGGAGCATTGGGGGCCTGGCTCCTGGGATCTGATGATGGAATACAGGATGTTCTTCCCCATCACTTCCTGGGAGAAGACCGATCCCAACATCAGAGGAATCTACCTGAAATTCTTGGCCAAGGTTGGGTTGTCACCTCCGGTCCCGGACACAACATCCCCTCAGCTCTCTCTCCATCTTCTGTAGGTCTCCTGAGGCTGTTCACGGCTCATATAACGAGCACAGAAGTGTCGGGGGTCAGGGGCCGGGGGTCAGGGGCCGGGGGCCAGAGGCAAGGCCGGGGGTCAGGGGCCGGCGGTTGGTTAACCACAAATTATAGAATCAAATTCAGCCAGTAATGAATTCTCGATCGGAGGAAGTCTACATCCTGGTTGCCAGGGGACGTTGTCTAGTCACCATAGCAACAGGACACCTGGGGTCTCTCCTCCCGCCCTCCTATACGGTACACGCGGCATTGTAACCATCTGACATCCCGCTAATTGCACCGGAACACCATCTTCCTTCATGGCCACGGTATAGGTGAGCACCACGCAGGTGACTTCATTGGATCTGTCACTAAGGAGGAGAAGGGAACGAGTGATGAAGTAAAGGAGGCGCAGACATCGGCGGCACATCATTGGTCAGGGCCGGTGTCATGGTGGACCGAGCGTGCCCAATCTGTGCCGCCATTTCCCTCCATCTGTGGGAGAATTCTCATTGGTGGTTGTCAGTCTTCTACAGGCCGGAGGCGGAAGAGGAGGAGCAAGAAGAGGAGGAGCAAGAAGAGGAGGAGCCGGAAAAGGAGGAGCCGGAAGAGGAGGAGGCGGAAGAGGAGGAGGCGGAAGAGGAGGTTGTATCTGTGAGAGATTTCCAACTCTCATTGGTGGTTGTCGGTCTTCTACAGGCCGGACGTCCACTAAGACGGAGATTTATCATCAACCCAAAATGGCCAATTCATCTGGAGATGAAGGTTCCATGCCTGGGGATTGAGGAGGAGGAGGAAGAGAGGAAAAGGAGAGGAGGAGGAGGAAGAAGAGGGTGGAGGAAGAGGAGGAGGAGGAAGAGAGGAGAAGAAGGAAGAGAGGAGGAGGTAGGGGAGGAGGAAGAGGAGGAGTGAGAGGAGAAGGAAGAGAGGAGGAGGTAGGGGAGGAGGAAGAGGAGGAGTGAGAGGAGGGTGGAGGAAGAGAGGAGAGGAGGAAGAGAGGGGAGGAGGAAGCGGAGGAGAAGGAAGAGGTAGAAGAGAAGGAGGAAGAAGAGGAGGAGGTGGAGAGGAATAGTAGGAAGAGGATGAGGGGGCGGAGGAAGAGAGGAAGAGGAGAAGAGTAAGAGGAGGAGAGGAATAGTAGGAGGAGGAAGATGTAGAGGAAGATGTGGAGGAGAAGAAGAGGAGGAGGTGGAGGATGAGGGGGCGAAGGAAGATGTGGAGGAGAGGAGGAGGAGGAGGAGGTGGAGAGGAATAGTAGGAGGAGGAAGAGGGGGGCGGAGGAAGATGTGGAGGAGAAGAAGAGGAGGAGGTGGAGGATGAGGGGGGCGAAGGAAGATGTGGAGGAGGAGGAGGTGGAGAGGAAGAGATGAGACTTTTCATTGTTCCATCATCGGAGAAAATGTGATCTTTCCATGACCATCCGCCGGCGCGTTCACCGAGAAGACGTCCTCTGAGAATTCCAGGCGTGACCTCGCATTGTATCCGTCCATTTCCTGTCCTACGATCCGTCACACGTCATGAACACGCTCGGTGACCTTTGCCCTCCAAGTGACAGGTTTTGAGGATGAAGCAGCAGAAGAACGTTGGCAGGAAAGTGACGACTTTGTATGAATTCCAATGACCCGGCGAGTTCAGTTCTCGGGATGATGGAGATGAAAATATAAACAGCCGGAGCGATCGGAGACCCAGAAAGAGAACGTCACGGGTGACGGGGGATCCTGGCAACGCCCTCTACATACAACATACGTGGTGATATGAAGTCTCAGGCTGGCCGCACTCTGCTGGCTTTCCTCATATCACAGAACCAGTCACACTGCAGGACACCCCCCTTGTGGTGTCACTAGGGGGGTGCGGCCCGCACCCGTGTGGCACCATTGCAGGGGGTGACACCAAAATGACTTTCAGGCAGTTTGGTGTCACCCATCTCTAAAAAGTCGGGCACTCGTTCACGGACCGAGAGCCCGACAGTATCAGGAGAGAGGAGGGGACCCGGCGGCATACTTCATCCCGCCGAGTGAACGTCTCCTCCTCTCTCTGCCCATCACCAAGATGGCCGCCGGCAGGCATCAATCAGATGGTTGCGCATGCACGATGTGACGTCACGCGCGATGACGGCGGGGGTGTCACCCGGTCCCCGCTCCTGGGTGACACCCAGCCTTGGGACGCCACTGGTTCTTAGTATGTTTATTTTGCAGGTTTTGTGTAACATTCGGAAACTTCTATATTACAGCCGCTGGAGGGAGCCGAGGAGCAGAAGGAGGAAGTATTTATGTCCTCTGCTGCTCGGCTCCCTCTAGTGACCAGAATGCGGAATTACATGCAACCTGCAAATAAAACATACAGAGTGCGTTCAGTTTCATGATTTCATCTATAAATAGACCCCTTCCTGTCCCGGGGTGGCGGCACTCCCCTCCCCTCCCCTCCGGACTGTATGTATGGAGGAGTTACACTGTCACCCCAAAGCAGGAAAAGGTTTAGTACTACAGAACACCCCCCTTCATCTCCATAACATGGGGGCGGGGAGGACTGTAGTACAGGAAGTGATGATCTCGCCGGCTCTCCTGTCTCTGCACTTATCACACAGAACATATACAATGTAACACATGACGGGCGAGTGTTGAGGATTCGATACATTGCGACGTTCTCTATGACATCATCGCTCTCCAGGGGCGCCCCGAGGCTGGGTGACACCCGGAGCCGTAACCGAGTGTCACCCCGCCGAGACGTCACTGCG
>NW_017310834.1:4950-5736 GCF_000935625.1 Nanorana parkeri | reverse complement strand
AGTGTTCTGATACCTGCCGGCGGCCATCTTGGTGATGGACGCCGGCAGGGAGAGGAGGGGACAGTCACCCGGCGGCATACCTCATCCCTCCTCTCTCCTGATACTGTCGGGCGTTCGGTCCATGACCGAGCGCCCGACTTTTCAGAGGGGGGCTGACACCAAAATGACTGCGAGTCATCTTGGTGTCACCCCTCCAATGGTGTCACCCGGGTGCGGACCGCACCCCCCCTTGTGACGCCACTGTCGCTCTCCTCCCCATTCATCCTCCTGTCCCTCCTTGTAATCATCTGTCCATAAATTGGGGATATTTGTACCCAGGGGCGCCCCCAGGTCGGGTGACACCTCGCTGAGACGTCATCGCGCATGCCCGTGACATCACCACGTGTGTGACATCATCATGCAGGCGCGGTCATCTAACTGACGACGCCGGCAGAGAGAGGATGGGGACGTTCACCCGGGAGGATGAGGTGTGCCGCCGGGTCCCCTCCTCTCTCCTGACACGGTCGGGCTCTCGGTCCGTGACTGTCAGTCATTTTGGTGTCACCCCTGCAATGGTGTCACCCAGGTGCGGGCCGCACCCCCCTAGTGACGCCACTGTTTGTACCTCGGATGTCATTGGTTGATGTCTCTGGCGCCGGTCATGTGACCACAGAGAATGTCTCGTATACAGTGTGATTCTCAGGCGGTGGGGCGGCGCTGTCCTCGGTGCTGAAATCCAGTTCAGTGTCACCCTCCGCCCACGTCTTTCCTTCGCTGCGTTCTTTTGACCCCGCCCACTTTCTATCA
>NW_017310834.1:4156-4869 GCF_000935625.1 Nanorana parkeri | reverse complement strand
TGGTCAATAACGCAATCACTCACTACGGCCCTAGAAACATGGAGTGTGTTCCTCATTTAGGGCCGGACCAGGACACCTGAAATGCATCCCAATGCGTTCCTATGGCATTTCTGGGCTCTGTTCACACCGGTGCAGGGAAAACGCATGTAAAACACATGCAGACGCACCTGACCTCACCTGAACCCCCATCTTATGCTAAAGCAGACGTAAAAAATGCACCAGAACGCAACAAACACGCGTCAGAGACGCACGGCACTGCGTTTGCAGAAGCACATCCAGATCCGGTCCGGACACTGTGTCAACAAGCCCTACAAAAAAGAAGTTCTGCGGGTCACATGGTCTGGTCTCCGACGCACATGGAAGCGCATTGACACGATAAAAACGCAGCGGAAACGCATCGAACAGGCAAAGCATCCGGATCTGTCCAGACGCAGTGTGAAAGGGCCCTTAAAGGGAAAGCGCCCCCCTATGACTCTCCGCATTTCTAGAAGCGTCGGAGAACAGTCAACGCACTCTGTCATGTTTTTTAAACACCGCCCCCTCCCCGCCCCCAATACAGCATGAACATAATGAGGTCACCTCGGGGCGTCCAAAAAAGAGGAGTTTCTACATTGACAGCTAAAAGGTGGCAGGTTTTCATGCGTCACTCACCCTAAATCCCCCCCCTCCCCCCACAGCTCAGAACAAGTATTTTGCTGGTGAGGGGCCCCTAT
>NW_017310834.1:2948-4115 GCF_000935625.1 Nanorana parkeri | reverse complement strand
TTGTATGGTTATCCGGGGGGCCCCAATACAGAGATTTATCCTCACTTCCTGTTCTGGTGTACCTCACTTCCTGTTCTGGTATCCGCCCCCCTCCCCCGCTGTCCCTCATATGGGCCCAGAACCAGCACGGTGGGTGTCAGCGCGGTGGACTGGAGGGAGATCCCCCCCCCCGCCCCCCTCCGGGACTTCTCTAGAGTCTCTCCTATCCTCTGGAACTCCCTACCCCAAACTGTCCGTCTATCTCCCGCTCTGACTGCCTTTAGGCGATCCCTAAAAACTCATCTCTTCAGGGAAGCCGATCCCACCTCAACCATTCATCCCCCACACAGCTCCCTCCTCCTCATGTATCACTGGCCCCTCCCATTAGATTGTAAGCTCTCAGGATCAGGGCCCTCTTTACCGTCCTGTCACTGTAATGCCTTCCTTATATTGTACAGCGCTGCGCAGAGTGTTGGCGATATACCGTATATAAATCCTGTGTAATAATAATCTGTGGGGTCCCTGGGTGACATTAGGAGGATAATAGATCCCCGATGTCTCTACGAAGAGGACCTGTCACTTCCTCTATCACATGGGGGAGGGGGGATTCCCTAACCCTGACGGGAAATGAGATTATATACGAGATCTTTATTATTAAGACGCAGAATTCAGATCCCCAAACCGCCCCTCCCCCACCAGGTATTTGGTACGGTCCTCATACAGTCCTCAGGCACTTCCTGTTATAGGGTGACAACAGTGTCCTGACCACTGTACTCTGCATGTTATATACTCCTGAACAAACCCCTCTATACAATCCGGAGTCCACCGTAAGGACTACAGCTGACAAATCCCTATCCGCACTGAAAGATTCAAATGAATAATGTGTTACCCAAAATCGCCCCCCTCCCCCGAGAACCCCACAATGTCACCTTATAGACCCGGGTCCCCCCATTCCTTGAATCCACCTATACACAGGCCCGGATTCCCCACAAGGCCACAGAGGCCCCGGCCTCGGGGCGGCAGGGCGAAGAGGGGCGGCAGAGGTGTCCTCGTGGTGCTAGAACTCCTGTATTGGAGGTGACAGGGGTCAATAAAGAGAACCTGTCACCTCCAATTGCTATCACACAGGGGGATTGTTGTATCCTGTGTGATAGCAATAAAGTTCGGTGGGAATTTTTTTTTTTTTAA
>NW_017310834.1:570-1458 GCF_000935625.1 Nanorana parkeri | reverse complement strand
TGGGGGTTTGGAAGGGGCTGGGCTTAGGGGGTTTGGGTGATGCTGGGCTTAGGGGGTTGGAAAGGGTGAGGCTGGGCTTAGGGTGTTGGAAAGGGCAGGGCTTAGAGGGTTGGGTTGATATTTAGGGATTCCGGGGGGAGTCGGGATAACACGGAGCGGGTTCGGTTCTATATCCAGCAGCCCCCCCTCTAGGACGGCCTCTTACCTCCTCCCCGGACACGGTCAGCACGCTCCTACTCTTCTTCATCACGGCCGCCTCCGGTGCCGGGCCCCACTCAGCTCCCAGGCATACAGCTCCAGCACCCCTTCCCTCCAATACAGCCAGAGCCGTCACTTCCAGCAACAGATCCGGTGCCGGGCTTTCTCAGTCACTCCTTGAGAGCGCAGTCCGGGCTCATCCACATCAGTCCATATCTGGGATCAGAGTCCTCCCATGTGACGCAATTCATCATTTCCCATAGGAGAGGATATCGGGGCTCCGCGCTCCGTACACTCCTCCACTCCGCGTACTGATGAGCTCTCTTCTCCGCCTGCCAAGAAACCAGACAATAGACAGGTCAGTGAATTGTTCCCACACAGGGATACATACAGAGGGTTTCTCATTCAGTTCAGCCAGTCTTGTGATCCATGGAAGGTGGACAGGTAGCTCTGGGGTTGTCCTACTGGTAGTGATAGAATTTAATTATCATGTTGTTGGGTTACTGGGCAGGTGGTTTCTACACCCCGAGGGGGCGGCTTCTACACTCCCGAGGGGGCGGCTTCTACAACACAGAGGGGGCGGCTTCTACAACACAGAGGGGGCGGCTTCTACAACACAGAGGGGGCGGATTCAACGCGCTGAGGGGGCAGCATTTGCACCCCTCACATTCATGAATCAGGTTGTTCTTC
>NW_017310834.1:0-502 GCF_000935625.1 Nanorana parkeri | reverse complement strand
TGGGGGGGGGGCGGCGGGGGTATTCACACTTTAAAGCTGAACTCCAATAAACTGATATAAACTCAGCTGATTTGTGTTACCTGCCAGAGAATTGTTATATCTGTCCATCCAGTCTAGAGATTTACACAGCCAGCATCCCCAGCCTGCTGACTGGACAATGAAGGAGCAACAACAAACTAATAATCTCTTCTCTCTGCTCTCTCCTCCTACCGGCATGTCCCTGCGGCACGCCTGGGTGGCTCACGTTCCTTCCCCTCCCTCTCTCAGCTGTACCGGGAACTGCAGGTGGCAGATACAAAGTGCAGTTCAGGTTCTTATATTTGTTTCATGTTAATACATCGCTGACTATGTATCTGCGTTCACTTCCTGTGATGATACAATGTATATTATAGTGGGAGGAGCACAGAGAGAACATGGCGTCTCGGGGTGTGGAGGACCTCTGGGGTATGTGATGGAAAGACAGAACTGAGTGCGAAAAGCATATCGCCGCAGATAGTAAAAA
>NW_017310833.1:0-12870 GCF_000935625.1 Nanorana parkeri | reverse complement strand
AAACTTGCACCAGGGCCCTTTGCTCCTTAGGTCCGCCACTGTTCTTATGTGTGACACTTTTACATTCTGGTGCTGTAGCTGCAACAAATTCATGAAGAAATACAGCCATCGACATGATGAGAAAAGTAAAGGTAAATTATATCTTTCATGTAGGGCTAAATTGTGTTCTGTTTGAGACAAAAGTGTGTCGGAGGTAATTTTGCAACAGATTTACATTGACCTTACCAACAGTTACTTGAATCTGTCACGAGTTGCGGCATTTGTTGCACAGACGGAGACAGATTTCTAGTGTCTACTATACAATTTCTTATTTTACTCCACTTTTATTTTCACCAATATGAGAGTATTTCTTAATGAATCTAATGCAGCCATAGTTTCAGAATGTAAAAATGTTGCACATAAGAACTACCAGAATTTGTCACAGCCATGGGAAATAGCACAACTTTCATGAATCTCGTCCAGGACTTTCTAATATGGCTATAACACTGTTGCATGTACTTTATTATTAATCATTATTATTGTTATTAATATATAATTGGCACATCAACAGTAATTTTTTTGTACTTACAGCGTGTTGAAAGGGATAAAAAGGGATTTGCATGTATTCCAAGTTTTCCAGCAAGCAGTGTTTTGTGTATCAATCAAGTTCTTTAATTAACACTGCACTATGCTACAAAAGCTATACATTGCCAGAACTACCATTATGGCAACCCACTTGGCTGCTGTGGGTTCTGGGAGTATCTGGTCAAGATTCCAGGAACAAGGTAGGATGAACTCGATGTCCTTATGTGTCCTGTTCTGTCCTTATGCGGTACCACCAAAACTTCTTTCCAAAGGCCTTATAGCTACAGTTGTTTTATAGTTCCAGCATTGAAGTAATTAAACAGAGCCAGTATAGGACAAGTAGCAAGTAAATACTGCAGAGGAGGTACTGAATTGTACAGAAACACATACAAGCTCAATGGGGATTGTTTAATGCTATAAGACAGGGGTGCCTATTAGGTCGATCGCGATCTACCAGTCGATCGCGATCTACCAGTCGATCGCAAAACTAGTCCTGGTGGATTGTGAACGCAAGGGAGGTTGCTGTTCCGAGCTCCCTCCTGCTGTCCTGCAGTTCCCCACATGACCTGACGGTGGCGCTTCTCACGATCTCGGCACCGCAGCAGCCCAGGCACAGGGCTTGGTGTCTACGTTGTATGGGCGTATGGAATTAATAACTTATTTGGTTTTCACTGTAAAGTTGTCAGTCTGTGATTGATGGTGTGCTTGCTCAAATAATCAGGTACCACTCATGCAGCAATTCATGTGGCAATAAAAGGACAGTGGGCTTTTGTCAGATGGGGCAGCCATACACATTTTGGTAGGGTCAACAGACTTATAGATTTTTTTGCACTGTATTTTTTTCACAGGGGAAATGACAATAATTGATTTTTACCAAAACAAATCCCTGTCTCCAGAAACCTTTTCATTTATATGGCCAAGTTCGAAAGAAATTAACCACCTTGCTGCTGACAGCCGAGCATACAAAGGTCTATCTATCTTGAGTCAGAGATAATATTCAGTGTATCTTCTAGACTTCTTAATCTAGCATTATTAAAGACTTGTCTCTGGAACATTCAAGTTAATTTCCCGGAACATATCTTAATCAGGGGTGCGCAGCGAGGAGAGACAGCCCGGGGAGAGGGCAAGGAGAAAGAGTAAGGAGAGACAGGCAGGGGAGAGAGAGAGGAGAGACAGCCAGGGGAGAGAGCAAGGATAGACAGCCAGGGGAGAGAATAAGGATAGACAGCCAGGGAAGAGAGTGAGGAGAGAAAGCCAGGGGAGAGAGCCAGGAGACATAGCCAGGAGGATGAGTGAGGAGAGACAGCCAGGGGAGGCAGAGAAGAGACGGCTAGGATAGAGAGAGAGACAGCCGGGGAGAGAGCAAAGAGAGACAGCCAGGGAGAGAGCGAGGGGAGACAGCTGGGGAGAGAGCGAGGAGAGTCAGCCAGGGAAGAGAGCCAGGAGAGATAGCCAGGGGAGAGAGCCAGGAGAGATAACCAGGAGGATGAGTGAGAAGAAACAGCCAAGAGAGAGCTCTATTGTGCTGTGGGCACTTAGAGTTTATTGTTAACATTGAACATCTGTATTTAAATTATTAGGTTTATTCAATAGGAAGATACATGCATTAGTCCCAACAAGCATTTTAATTGTTTGTTTACAAAATAAAGGTGTTTTTTTTCCTTGGTAGATCTCATTTAGCTCGACATTTGAAAAGTAGATCTTAAAAAAAAAAAATTGTGGGCACCCCTGCTATAGGACATAGGCAAACATTCCTTCTTGCATTGGGGATGTTGAAACTCCCACTGACTCCCAATACACATTTGGATTTTATTTTTCAGTCCCATTGATGTTAATGTTAATCTAGAGCCTGTTTTTTTTTTTTAGTCTTACAGACACCAATGAAACTGCAGGCTAAATTACTTAGCTATACTGACACAAGCAAAAAGGGGCATCAGTGCAAGTGGAGGTTTTTTCCTAAGACTCTATGTCCAATACCAATACCAGGGAGGGCTTTTTTCTGGATTCTGACAGTTGGAAATCTGAAGAAAGTCTTGAATTAGTGTCCCGGGAACTCAGGAAGAAACCCCCATATTATTACATCAAAATATAAAATGACCCAATTATTATTATTATTATTAATTTTGCAGCTACTACCTTTTTTATTCTTTGCTAAGAAACCAAGACAATTGGCATTTGTTTCTTTGCCGGTGGAAGGGTTAAAAATGTCATCAAGCTTAGAGTTCTTATACCCCTTAAAACATCACTTGTCGTAGAAAAAAGAATCATTAACTACCGAGGACAGAGTAGTTAGCTGGAAATTTTAGGTTACAAATTCATTTTCTGCACTGTTTTTCTCATTTGCATCGGGGTACCCCTTTAAATAAGGGGGCACCCAGATGCCGCTCCCCCCCTTGTGAATGAGTAAGGGGTACCTGTGAGCCGAGTTGTCATGTGACAAGAATTATGACGCCTCGGCTCACAGCACCGATTGGCATTCGGAAACTCACGAACAGCATTCAGGAGTTCCCGAATGCTAGGTGGTATTGTACAGTTGAGAATGTCAAATGGCCGGAGCTTTTTTGCAGCCTTTTTCTGCTCATTAAAGGACTGGTCAAAAATGGACTGTTTTTTTTTTTTTCATTAAAGGATTTTTGGCAAAAGACTGGACTTTCACTAGCTATTTGATGTGACCCTTACTCATTCACAAGGGGGGGCGGCATCTGGGTGCCCCCTTATTTAAAGGGGTACCCCGATGCAAATGAGCCCCCTTGTCCGCAGACCCCCACAACCACCGGGTCAGGGTTGTGGGGAAGAGGCCCTTGTCCCCATCGGCATGGTAAGGCGCAGGGGGTGGGGGGCGCTCGACCGCCCCCCCCCCCTTTCCTGCCCTGCCAGGCCTGTGCTCGGATCAAGGGTCTGGTAGGAATGTTAGGGGGGACCCCACGTTCTTTTTTCCCCCTCTCCTGCAGACTAAACCAAATTAACTATTCTCTCACCTCATGTCATTTTGCTGCCACCAGATTTGGCCCACAAATAAGACATGGCTCCCGCTAGCGATTCTGATTGCTTGGCATTCCTCAGATCTGTCATTCGGTATCCGGATACATCCGAATGTCCCCATTTATGGAATGTAGTCCTAATCACACATGTCTAATACACATGTCACCAGACCATATCCCATGTAAACTATCACATGCTCACCCAGAACCTGAATGATCAAACATGCTTGCAAAAACCCATGTTAACTTGAGTATCCCATTCACTACCTCACATCCACAAATTAGATCAACTAAAGGAAAGGGCACCTAAGCACATGGTCACCTGGAACAAAGAACACAACAGCTGCCATGAACTTCAACGATTGGTCAACAGCTATGGTGAATCAAATGCAATCACTTCCCAATGATTCACACACAATAAAAAGATTCCCCACCCCCCTAACCTGTGAGGTGTATGTTAGTGGAGAACCACTTTGATGATGGTGAGATGCAGGATGGATGGCTGCTGGATAAGATAACCATCTCAGTGTTCCCTATTAATGTGCTCAATAGAGACTCACATAATTGCATGTCCAGCTGAACACATCTCTCCCCTTCTTACAGGTGACAAGGGATATCCCTGTTTGTCATGGCTGATGACCCCACTGCGGAATCCCCAGACAGCTGGCGACGCAGCTTATAACAGTGCCCACTGCGTAACATTCGGGGTCCTAAAGTCACGCTCCCACTGCCTGGACAAGTCTGGGGGATATCTGCTGTATAACCCAGCTGACATGGTCATTGCCTGCTGCGTGTTCCACAACTTAGCACTAAAACATCGGGCACCCATAATTGGGCCAGAAAGCGCCACACCTGACGAGGCAGATGAAGTTTGGCCTGAAGAGGGTGTCGATCCCTTAGACCGTGGGCCGCTCATGAGAGCAAATCTCATTGCCACGCATTTCAGTGTATGTATGACATGAGCATGCTACTGATATGTCATTGATCTAACTAGCATCATCCATGTATCACTCATGTCATCTCCTTGTCATCTTCACAGCAGAACACACAGACACCCTGATGGTTACCCCTCACATCCAGAGGCCCAAGCGGTTCGTCCCCAGCTCACGGTAGGTGTTACAAAATCCTCTGGCATCTGTTGGCCTGACTGTACTTTTTCAAAGCTGTTGCTAATGGTTGTGTATCATGGTTAATCACAAAAAGGTGAAGAGTTTGGCAAAGGCAGGAGAAGCCAACAATCTAGGACAGCAGAGCTGAACAGGAAAGTGGGCAGAATAGGACAATATATCCAGATTAGCTATTTTGGCCTCAATTGTTCACTTCTGCATTCTCCAAAGCTCTTGACCCTTTTGTGAATAACCCTGTATGTGTTTATTTGCATTATTATACAGGATTTAGATGGCACCACCAGTGTGTGCAGCGCTTTACAATATAAGGAACACATTACAATCACAATCCAATTCAAGAAATGATGGTAAGGAGGGGCCTGCCCCTGAGGGCTTACAATCTAAAATGGAGGGGAAAGTGATACATGAGGAGGGAGCTGTGTGTGGATGAGTTGTTTGAGCGCGTGATGGTTGAGCGGTTAGGTTGAGGTGGGATAGGCTTCCCTGCAGAGATGAGTCTTTAGGGAATGCCTAAAGGCAGTCAAGGTGGGCAACAGACGGACAGATTGGGGTAAAGAATCCCAGAGAATGGGAGAGACTGGAGACAAGTCCTGGAGGTGAGCAAGGGAGGAGTTGCCAAGGGAGCTGGAAGGCAGGAGGTCTTGGGAAGATCGGAGCCAACGGTTAGGGTGATACTTTGAGACCAGGTTTGAGATATAGTCGGGGGCAGAGTTGTGGAGGCCTTTGTAACTGATTGTTAATATATTTCATGTATGCTGTTCATTGCTAATACACAGGGCTGTACTTGCATGTTGCATTATGTGCAATGGTGATTAATGGAGCTGTAGAACATTCCATGATTCACTCATGTTGGATACATTAGCAGATCATGTATGTGTCAGGGTTGCTGAGCTAGCCATGGGAATACTGGCATCCACACAGGGGCGTAACTAGAAATCACATGGCCCCATAGCAAAATTTTGTATGGGGCCCCGTGATTGCTAGTTATGCCACTTGCAGAGCCCACCATAGACTATCTATGGTGGGCTCTGCAAGGTCTCAGTTGCGCTGTACGCTTCTTCCCTGTCACCTCCGGGGTCGCCGCCGCCAGGCCCCTGCCTCCTCTTCCGTTTCCGGGCCCCGCCTCCTTCTATCGACGGGCCCCGCCTCCTCTTACATCACTGGCCCCACCTGCTCTTAGATCGCTGGCCAGTGATGTGAGAGGAGGCGGGGGTGCTGTTAGGCGGGCCCCGCCTCCTTCTTTACTTAAAATGCCGGTGTAACCGGCCTACTCTGCCGGCTGTCACTGACACAGCTCCGCAGCGGCTGTGAGGGGGAACGTTTTCCTTCACAGCAGCTGCTGAGCTATGTCGGTGACAGCCAGCACCCGAGACGCCATAGCGACCCAGGCGACCCACACGGCATCAGAGGGATGCCTGGCCGGGCCCCCCTGTGCACGGGCCCCATAGCGGCCGCCTGGGTCGCTATGGCGATTGTTACGCCACTGTATCCACGGAAAACACATGACCAATGTACATACAATGACATTGATCAATACTCCAAAATGTGCATATGTAACCATCATGGAACTCGTCCAAGGAGTACAGAAGAATATCTTGGTAGCCAAACACATTTATTAACATACAGAATCATGGGTGGGAGAGGGTGCCATAGGGAATGAGGCATAGATGTGGATCTGGGAGAGCTGCAACAGGAATCCCGTACAAAAATCTGCACTCTAACAATGTAAACAATGACGCAGCATTATGGCTCACTCATCCAATGAGAGTGATGATGGAAAATCCGCTGACTTAGCCAGCTTCAAGCAGTGGATTGTTCATCATCACTCCCGGAACTTGCAGCCTGCTGCGCCTCTGGAGCTCTGCTTCCAGGAATGAGGTCAGTAACGGGAATTGCATTTTTGCGTGCAAGATGCAATTGCTGGCAAAATAAAATCTGGCTGAGTATGTTCTCCATATTTGCATTTGACATTCTAATGGCATGAATGTCATCATGCAATTCCCGCTGTCTCCCTCATTTCTGTAAGCAGACCAATGACATGTTGGTTCTGCTCCAGGTTCTGCCTATGGTACTCCTGCAGCAGCTCTACCACCCCTTGGCTACTGCCTGAAGGGCCACGGTCAGCAGAGGACTGCAGGCCTCGGTGCAGCTGTCGGGCAGGACCAGCAACCGATGCCATGCCAGGTGTGGTGTCTGTCGGAAAATCCACTGTCTCCAGGAGCACATAGTCTTGCTCCTCCAATAGAGCTGTATCACCTGTAATGCAATGATGAGAAGAACAGATGAGATCCAAGTACATTTGATGCACATACAGGAGTCATGAACGAACATTACTTACAAGCAAACACAAGTGTATTCTCAGATTGCAATATGAGGGCCTGATTAGTGTTACTGGTAACGCATGAATCATATCTCCAATTTGAGTTGTTCCATGATCAAGATTGGAATTATTGTTTGCAAACAATGGGGTCTATTCCCAAAAGGGTGAATAGTTTGGAGAAGGCAGGAGAAGTGAACAATCTGGGACAACATAACTGATCTGGGAGGAGAGCTGAATTAGAGTATTCAGCTATGTTGCCCTAGATTGTTCACTTCTCCTGCCTACTCCAAACTCTTCACCCTTTACTTGAGAACCCTGTATTAGTCCCCAGGCCAAAGAGCTCACATCTGGAAGGTTCACAGTTCACATCAGCCTTGAGACAGTGTTGTTTAATTGTGGCATCACTGGTCCAGGCCCGCTGGGAACCGTATTTGTGTTAGCTGAGAGGTTTGGTCAATGGGGACTGCTTGTTGACAATCAGATCACCATCCAAGCCTAGAAGGGGGAATGAACGCCTGTAGTAAATTCATAGCTGAAGGAAGCTACTCACTGGTGTCAGGGGATCCCTCGTGCACCACACCTGGCCCCTGGGCTGCAGAACGCTCATCTGCTGGAGGCCGTGCCGACTCGTGGGGTGTTTCACTTGCAAATGATGGGTGTTATTGTTGGTTGTCATGTATATGGCATGTGAAGTATGTAACATTGACATGTTATTAGGGATGAATACATACTGTGCACCAGGGAGGGAGCAGGCTCAGAGGTCACCTGAGAAGGCTGACCTGCTCCCTCTACAAATGCCCGCAGCACCTGGGTCCGCTGTTTCCTATTCGGAGTCGGAGGAACGAAGGGGGCCACGTCGCAGAGCTGGGTGAAATAATGAGCAGAGACGTTAGCCATTGCATTATTGTGGCATACACATAGCTACTGATTTATCTGTATGCACGCACTGTCAGGATATCCAAAGGCACAATGACACCATGACTTGGATTATACCTGAGTGGTGCTAGACATGTTGACAGGAGTTACACAACATTAACCAGTTTTCCTCTTATTGTCCACAGCTTGGGACTCATCATGCCACACCATACCAGAGAACAATGCTTGGGGGCATGGGACATCATTCCGGGAGCTAGGAGACAGGATGGACTGATGTGCGTTCCTTGGTCACCCAAACTGACATTTGCATGCATTTGTACTTTACAATGGAGTAAGACATGTCAAACCTGTGATGATGCAATAAAGATCCCTAACAGTTCAAGAATGTGTATAGTTGTCATGAGCATTTACTGCATATGTGTGTGTGTGTGTGTGTGTGTGTGTGCGCTACTAGTCCCCAACACGCCACGCTCAGATTCTGCTACAGCATCCATACCAAGGTTAACCTACAGGTGCTGGTGCAAGGCTCGCCCCATCTGCCTGATTCATTGTCCAAGTAGATACGCACTCAATGCTTCCTCCTAATATTTCTGAACTGTAGCTCAATCCATATAACAGCATACACCCTCCAGGGTCCCCTGAATGACCGCCTTACATGTTTCACATACACTGCTTCACCATATGATGTGACAGAGCCGTGTGTGTCAAACATGTAGGAGGTTGGTTCATTGAGGGGACCTTTGGAGGTTGTATGCTGTTTCATTGTTTGCGGTGGAGTGTGTATTTATGATGGGGTAGCATTGAGTGCGGATCTTGTTGGATGAGGATTCATGCAGATGTGTGTAGGGACTGGCATCCTTGGGAGTATGGGCAATACTGGTGTAATTGTGTGTTCAGTCACATGGAGTAGCTCTTGTTCCCAAGGCTGCTGGAATCCTGGGGCCTGTGCAAGCCTACGCCAGGATCTTCACTTGACAATGGTTCAAGAAACATCACAAGGGGATCTGTCCATCCCAAACTTTATTTTGTGAATGGCATGACAGTATCAAACAGACGCTCACATGTTTCACGCACAAGACTGGGCCTTGTCATGACATTTCTTGGGTCCCATGGTTCCTCACACCAAAGGGGGTGGGACATCTTTGAAACATTGGATCAACATGCCAAAGACACATTTGCATGATATCTACTATTTAACATCACAGATATCCAAGCATTTAGTAGAGGTGTCATGAGACATCAGTTCCAGATGTAACATAGTCAATATGCCTCTGCAAATGGGGGAGCAAATTACCCATCTAACATCACCACATGGGATGTGATTGTTGCTTGTAACAGTCCATTGAGCACATGGTAAGATGGCAATCCCAGCTATTACCTTGTGAACATGCACATATGGGTGATATCCCCTCGACCTTTAATCCAAATCTTGCCAGTAAGGATTTGGACCGAAGTTTGTGTGTATCTGATCTATGTGGTTATCTTCAACAGGTAATATGTGTGTTTGATATTTTGCCATGTGCAATAAGGACTGGGTTCACTCTGTTTATCAGATCCCATGTGGTGTTATCCCATGTGAAATTCCGATTCACTTCCTGATTGGCATGAGTCTATTTACTCCGTAATAACTGGAAGTGATGTCTGTTTACACATCTCCCAACATGTTTTCTTTTATATGTGCATATAGTGATGTTGAATTGTGGGTTTGGTACTTCTGCCTTGGGTATGAATTATGTGTGTGGGAGATGTGCCACACCCCCTGGGGGGTGATAACTGTGGTGTGGCAACTGTGTGATTCGAATGTCTCCTTGCTGCGACCATGACACATGGGCCATGACACATGTCACTATTGGTTTGTATGGCCAGCTTATGGCTATTTGTACATGACAGATGTCAGTTTCAGCAATGATTCACAGGTTACTTACTTGGTGGTGCATCGGCATCGAAACCCCCTTCAAGCCCCCTGAAATCCAGCGGACCTAGGGCATCATACAGCTGTTGCTCAAAGCTCAGCAGGTCCGCCTCCTCTGGTGGGCCACCGCCAGTCGCTCTTGCGGCACTTGCTGCCCTATTCACCTTCTTCCTCACCTGGCGCTTGATGTCAAAGTACCAGGGAATGCGATAATTGGAGACATGACATGATTTTTACATGCACAAGGTCAGCTAGCACTTCCTACTATTATGTTGTACTATCATATAGCAATATGCACAGCTGTGATTTCACAGCCACCAACATGTCATGTTGCATGAGAAGGCCACTACACTACCTGCTATGATCAGGGACAGCTGGCCCTGTTACCCTGTCCCCTTGACCCCTACACTGCATGTTTTGGCCAGGGACAGCTGACTGTACTGTACTGCCACTCTAGACCAGGGATCCCTACATTAGCTGTTATGGGCATGGACACTACAACCTGTACAGTACAGTCCCCCTAGAGCAGGGGTAGCTGGCACTCCAGCTCATGTGGAACTACAAGTCCCCTAAGGCATTGCAAGACAGAGGCCGTAGCACATATTACCATTACATCCAAATATCTGATTCATACAGTATGTATTAGCAGCTGGGATGCAAGATACACTTACATGCACTTAGGCCATTGATGGGTCCTTTGATGCATATAGGTGGATGTACATGTATATTGCAGCTTTGCTGACACTGGACATAGTAAGCCTCACATACATACATGCATTGCATACTGGGATGTGTTGGTACTACACATTTAGAATACATATCAGTTGAGTCACACATGATTTCATGCTATTTGAAGGTGTGAGATGAATCTTACCTTTTCTTCACTACCTCCAGGGTCCTGGCGTTCCCCCCCACAGCATTCACTGCTTCAGTGACCTGCCTCCACAGCTGGTTCTTGCGGCCTTGACTGGTCCTTTTTGCTGCAGCTCCACACAGGTAGCTGTAGTAGCGGATGACCCTCTCTACAACTGCCTCATTTTCCTCTATGGTAAATGGGCTTTTTCTAGGTCGCCTGGCAGCCTGGGTGCTGCTTCCCTCTCTAGGATCCTGCATACTGGTTTATCTTTTTTTTTGCAATGCAGTGAGATGTTTCTCTCAGCTTCAGCTGAACAGGTGGCAGTTGGAATTATGTGTTGTGCCTTTTAACAGCTCTCAGGTGTGTAACGATTGGCCCAGCAGGTTTTGATTTGAAAAGTATGTATCAATTTTGATGAACTCACAGCAGCCTATTTGAATTCCCCGCCTTCGGTTTGGTTCAGCTGCGTTCGGCGGAATGCTCGCCTGAGATCGGTTGCTTTCGGCGGGTTGCTTGTCTGGGATCGGTTGCGTTCGGCGGAATGCTCGGCTGATGTCTCGGTTGTTCAGGCACGAAACGTGTGGCTTCTGTTCGGTTGGGTTCGGCTAATGTTTCGGCTGCCTTCGCAAGCTGTACGGGCTTTTGTGAATAGCCCGTACAGCAGGCTCTCGGTTTGGATGAACCGATGGACTCCCGTAACCGAAGCTAGCCGAAGGATCGGCCAAAGCTACGGCTAGATCCTTCGGCAGCTTCGTGAATAGACCCCTATGTAACCAATAACAGGGAGGGCTTTTTTTCTGAATTCTGACAGTTGGAAATCTGAAGAGAGTCTTGAATTAGTGTCCCGGGAACTCAGGAAGAAACCCCCATATTATTACATCAAAATATAAAATGACCCAATTATTATTATTATTATTAATTTTGCAGCTACTACCTTTTTTATTCTTTGCTAAGAAACCAAGACAATTGGCATTTGCTTGCTTTGCCGGTGGAAGGGTTAAAAATGTAATCAAGCTTAGAGTTCTTATACCCCTTAAAACATCACTTGTCGTAGAAAAAAGAATCATGATCTACCGAGGACAGAGTAGTTAGCTGGAAATTTTGGTTACAAATTCATTTTCTGCACTGTTTCCTCCACCCCTTCCCTGGCAAATTCTTTCCACAGCACTGGTCCCTGGTAGTGTACAGTCTATACTGATAGTTATCCAGATACATGTCCTTCATGTAGGTATATATTATGTTGAGGTCTGTGACAATTGTCACAGTTGCCACTGCAAGGTGCCACAAAGAGAGTTTGCTGGGAGGGGGTCTGATAACATTTGCATATGGTGTGCCGTAAACTGTACTTACTCCATTGAAGCTATAATAGCCAGGCTTTATCAGTTTACAGCATTCTGGACCAAGGCAAGAATGTATCCCATAACTTAGACTCTACTAAACCTCCAACTGTGTTGGAGTTGAATATATTGGTAGCAGACACTGTGCATGTGCTGTGTACTGTAGATTATGTTCTCTGATTTTTTTTTCACACAGACACTTGTGACTGGAAGAAGGGTTGCAGGTGCACATGATTGGCTACTGCAGGAGAGTTGTCTTGATGGGTGGGCTAATGATATGCAATGAGGGATAGACTAGAGCAGCAAGAGTACAGACACAACAAAATGATGCCACGCTTCACGAAAGTGGCTAATTTGTCACTTTTGTTTGGTGGAAAACCACTGGGAGTCTCTTGCATAATCTATGAAACTTCTTATAACATTAAAAACTGAAAACTGCAACTGTCACAGACCTTGCAAATCAAACTGAGCATGACGAACAAAAGTACAAGTTTAGGTTGACTTCAGTGATCACTAGATGTTAAAAATGATCAGTAGATCAAGAGATATAGACATCTGAAGTTATATGCAAATCCTGGATTTCCTGGGTTACCTGCAGTCTGCCATCAGCAAAACTGTTTTCAGTCACACATTGGGATAGAGCAGAGAGTTGATGTTCTGGAGGAGAAGAGAGCTAAGAGGAGGTGTGGACTATTTTCTCTCTCCTTCAATTGGCCACTGAGAGGACTGTGCCCAGAAAAAGTCTAGCCTTGAGTACCTTCAGTAAAGGTAAAGGGGCGGTGAAAGGCTAACACTATCAATCTATGATATTTTGGCCACACCCCCACTGTTGCATGCCATAATGGGGCTGTCTGCACCTGTAGAAATTCAGGCTTTTGTGAATTTCCTAGATCTGCT